>NC_031984.2:33569373-33829373 GCF_001858045.2 Oreochromis niloticus
ACCCTAACCCTAACCCCTAACCCTAACCCTAACCCTAACCCCCCTAACCCTAACCCTAACCCTAACCCCCTACCTAACCCTAACCCCTAACCCCTAACCCTAACCCTAACCCTAACCCCTAACCCCCTAACCCTAACCCTTACCCTAACCCTAACCCCTACCCTAACCCTAACCCTAACCCCTAACCCCCTAACCCTAACCCTAACCCTAACCCTAACCCTAACCCTAACCCCTAACCCTAACCCTAACCCCTAACCCTAACCCCTAACCCTAACCCCCTAACCCTAACCCTAACCCTAACCCCCTACCCTAACCCCCACCCCCTAACCCTATACCCTAACCCTATAACCCCCTAACCCTAACCTCTAACCCCTAACCCCTAACCCTAACCTAACCCTATTCGGGTTGGTTTAATGTAACCCCACCCCAATACTTACCCTAACCTCACCCTTAGGGCTTAATTTTACCCCCACCCAATACTTTACCCTAACCTCAACCGTTATGGCTTAATTTAACCCCACCCCACACTTGCCCTAACCTTAACCCTTATTTTTATTTAACCCCACACCCATACTTTGCCCTAACCTTAACCACTATGACTTTAGCCCCACCCCAATCACTTGCCCTAACCCTAACCAACTTTTGGGGGGGTTAATTTCTTTTAATACATAAATAAATAAATAATTATCTGATTACAATAATACCAATAATGTACAACAAACAACACATGGGAATTGGGACATATTGGGGATCAAAACTTTATTAAAACCATTAAAACCATTAAAACCACAACATTTTGATTTATGCCCCTTTTAATCACTTCATAATTTACAGTTAAAACACAACAACAGTCATTAAAATCACAAACTTTATTAAAACCCTTAAAAACACAATATTGCCTAAAAATATACAAACCCAAAAATCATAACAACATAATTCGGTGACAAAACATACTCATCCAAGTTTAAAATTATAAATATATTTCTCTGGAACCTACACAATTCATAAAAACCTAATTGGATTACAAACATACAAATACAATTTATAAATCTTATATACATCACTCCAGAAAACAATATAATTCTTAAAATTCACATAATTTACAAATACATTTCAAAAAACACATTTCATACAATTTCATTACAAAGGTTAAAAACACACATTCATTGTAGTCTAAAACCATCACACATATTGGAAAACACATTGCCTAACCTAAAACTCAAAAAGTCACGTACACGAAACCAAGCCTATAAAAGGCTGCACAGCAGAGAGGAGCTCATTTGGGAGCTGACCGTGGAAGAGGCAACATCTCTCTCTCTCTGTGCATTCCCAGCTCACAATTCATTGTGCCCCAGCCTGAGGAAGACCTATCTTGGGTCGAAACGTCGCGGCAGTGGGCACAGTAATTCATTGATTTTCACATATTAAAAATTTAAAAACTTTATTAATTTCATTTATTTTTTATTTTTATTTAAAAACACAAATTTCATTTACGTTTTTTCTTTTCTCTCGCCTTTGTGATTGTAAATTCATATACACATATTTTTCATATCTAACTGAAATAAATAGCACAGCAAAACAATTATTAAATAAAGATAACAAAGGCGACATCAAGAGACACACAAAACAAAAAATTAAAATATTCAAAACATGGGGTCCCGGATGGACTCGGAGGGCTGGACGGTGGTGCGTCACGGGAGAGGGCGGCTGCCTTCCCGTAGACGTGTCCAGCAGGGGACAAGCGGCAGAGGCGGAGGGATGGACAGAGCACCGTCTGGACCCTTCAGGGACCGGACTCAATTCCACATCCCTAACCAGCCAGTGCCTCCCTTCGCTTCTAGCCGCTACCTTGGACCACAATCTCGTTCATATGCGGCAGTGACACGTGGGATGAATGCTAGATTTGGATCGGGGGGTCGACAAGGGCAGCCTAGGTTGGGGGACCGTTTTAGGCAGCAGCCCACAGACCCCGCTTTTGGAAGATTAGTGCGAAAGTTGCACGCAGTGATCAAGATGGTTCACCATCTGCAAAATGTTTCCCCCAAACCAGGGAAAGCTCATCCACGGATGATTGCTCGAATGGTGGAGGTTTTGGCCTCAATGATTAAGCCCGCATCTCCCACACCACGAACGGTGGATCTCATTTGGGGGAATGCAACAAATTGGGTTATAACACTTTGCTGATTCTGGAAGAACACTACATGGCAGGTCTGGAGACCATGTTAGTGGATTTAGAAGGGGACTTGGTTCCGGACTGGAAGGCGGCCTTTGAAGTGGCCACACGGTGGGCCCGCAGGAACCTGCCCCGCATAACTCAAGATGTCTTGGACCATGCGGAGGCCTTGATTTCTTCCAGAAGGGAGAGAGAAGGAGATGTGCCTGCACAGCATGAAGCACAAGGTCCTGGACAGGAACTTGTGGTAGAGAGCACCAGGGTGGAAAGGCAAGATGCCCAACAGCAGACATCGATGGTGCAAACTGCACACCCGCAGACCGTGAGCAGTGAACAACAATCCTCACCTCACCAGACGGTTGGTACCATGACGGAGGTGATGGTACATGCAGTGCCTCCTTCTCCTGTTCCACAATATGAGCCACCCTTGGAGCAAAGACCGAGACGTAGAGGGTTGCAAAATGCTTGTGTCATTCCACAAGAGGATGATCTCCTACAGATTGAGGAGATCCGGCAGGACTCCCAAGTGACGGAGGCCATGGTGAGCCAGCACCAGCCGAAGGGAGTTGGTTGCTGGATGAAGCAATCCAGGAGCACATTGGGGAAGGTGAAATGTTGACACCGGTGAGTGCTCACGCTCGTTCCAGGGAACAATCCCAAGAGATGGAACAACAAATGGGACAGACGAGTGCAGTAGGAGCAGTTTCTCCACGAAACACGTCTGAAGACATGTTCACTTCCACACCGAAACCGCAACTCTTGAGAGTGACAAAGCATGTCAGAACCGAGCGGAAGATGATAGATTGGGCCTTAGTGTAAGAAAGAAGTGGCTCATGATAGGGGACTCCAATCTGGCTAGGATTCCGGGATACAGTATCCCTGACCTGCAAATTGACAGTTACCCTGGGGCAAACTTCAGACATGCCCAGGCCTTGATGGCAAAATCCACGAGTGAAGTGGCTGTGGAAAAGGTAGTTTTGGCGTTTGGCCTCAACTGCAAAGGGCAGCGGGCCAAGGAGACTGCAATTAAGCAGCTGCAAGGGGCAGTCAGAGCTGCAAAAAAACACTTCCCATATTCCGAAATTTGGGTCCCGGTGATCAATTATTCTCCTTCGCTTTCGTTGGCAGAACGAACTACTTTGCACACTCTGAACGCTCATATCATGAGGAACCAGCCCTTCATCCCGGCCCTTCCCAGCTCGTCCTTTCAGACTGAATGGGATAACCTGCATTGGACCAGACAAACTGGGAGAGCCATGCTGGAACACTGGGTTTCCCATTTAAACTTAAAATCCCCTTAAGCCTCGTGGAGGAGGGGAACGGGGGTGACAGACCCCGTATGTTCCAGAATGTAATGGTGATAGCTGAGAACTTCAGCTTATCGAAAGCGCAGCTAGATCTGCTGAACCGTGGGTTAACGTTCATCCCTACAGTGGGAGACAATAGGAAACAAAGGACACAATTGTTATTGGACATACAAAACTATCACAGAAAGATAAAATTGGCCACATATTTTGGAAATAAGGGAAAACGGGGGAAACCACGATTTACACCACCATCACATTGGACACCACCACCACACAAATTACCACCAGAAGTTCATTTTTGATTAAACAAGATAATAAGGAAGTTCATAAACATGAAAAGATACACAAAGACAGGAGAAATCTAACAGAAGATGAAATTCAGGCACTCACGGAATTAAAACACAACAAACACATAGTAATTAAGCCCGCAGACAAGGGGAGTGCGGTTGTCATTTTAAGTAGGGATCAATATATTTTTGAAGCCATGCGTCAGTTGCAGGATACAAATTATTATAGGAAATTAGACAGCCCAATTTACCTGCACACGGTGCCTATGGTGCAACATGTAATAGATCGATTGTACAATAAGAAATTCATTAACATCAGGCAGAAACAGTATTTAAAAGGGGAAGTGGAACCCAGAATAAGACGATTTTACATCTTACCCAAAATACACAAGGACCCCGATAAATGGACAATACCATTCAAGATACCGGCTGGGAGACCGATTGTCTCAGATTGTGGGAGTGAGACCTACGCCACGGCCGAGTACATCGATCACTTTCTAAATCCACTCTCAACAAAGCATCCATCCTACATAAAAGACACTTACCATTTCATTTCCATAATTAGAAAGTTAAAAATTCCTCCAAATTCATTCTTCTTTTCCATTGATATCGACAGTTTATACACCAATATTGAAACAGAAGCTGGTTTAAGAGCAGTTAAAAAGATCTTTGGCAAATACCCTGACCATCAAAGACCTGATACAGAACTTGTGACTCTACTGGAAATAAATTTGGGACGAAATGACTTTGAATTCAACAATCAGTACTTCCTCCAGGTCAAAGGTGTTGCCATGGGCAAAAAATTCGCCCCCGCCTATGCCAATATCTTCATGGCGGATTGGGAGGAAGCAGCCCTCAACAAGTGTGAGAAGAAACCATTTACATATCTCAGGTACTTAGATGATATTTGGCATTTGGAACCACTCGGAGGAGGACTTTAAGAAATTCATTAATATACTGGACACTCATGACCCCTCAATTAGGCTTAAATACGAATTTGATCATCAGTCAATTGATTTCTTAGACACTACTGTGTACAAGGGACAGTCTTTTCACAACCAACAAACACTGGACATTAAGGTATACTTCAAAACAACCGACACACACTCGTTACTGTTTAAATCCAGTTATCACCCCAGGCACACCTACAAAGGTCTCGTCAAATCCCAGCTCATTAGGTTCCATCGGATCTGCACTCAGAGGACAGACTTTTTCGAAGCAGTCAGAACTCTCTTCCGGGCTCTTAGGAAGAGGGGATACTCAAGGTCCTTCCTGAGACATTGTCTTAAGACCTTCCATATCCAAAGACCGAAGATCAATAAAGAATGGATTCCACTCATCACCACCTTTTCACCTAGGAGCAGATTACTCAATTGCAAACTCAAAAATAACTATAAGATGATCATAGAAAACCAGGGTCTCCTGAGTAGATGTCAAGTAATCTCGGCATACAGGAGAAACAGCAACCTCAAGGACCACCTGGTGAGGGCAAGCCTTGCTCCCTTACAGCCGTTGCAGAAAACCACAGTCTTGGCTGGCACTTTCATTAAGCTGGACTTTGTGCAAAATAGGCTCAATAAAGCTATATTTAAGATCCCTCAGACTTTTACGCCACGCACGGCCAATTGTGTGTACATGATTTTCTGTTCCAAATGTGACATACAGTATATTGGAGAAACCGGAAACTCAATATCGACCAGGATGATGCAACACAGGTATAACATCAAAAACAAAAAGGAAACACACACACTTTTAGTAAAACATTTCATTTCACATGGATATCATTCGCTAAGGGTATTAGGACTGCAAAGTAATTCGACTTGGACGGAGGGAGAACGAAAGAAAATGGAGAGGAAATGGATACGGTTATTGGACACACGAGAGCCGGGGGGACTGAATATGAAATACAATTAGACACTTCATTCTAAACCCAAAATACAACCCAAATTCTGGTGACCACTATCCGGGGGGAGTCCTTATCCCAGGCCGTACCTTACCCTAGCCTACCTCCAACCTATTCGGGTTGGTTTAATGTAACCCCACCCCAATACTTTACCCTAACCTCAACCCTTAGGGCTTAATTTTACCCCCACCCCAATACTTTACCCTAACCTCAACCGTTATGGCTTAATTTAACCCCACCCCCACACTTGCCCTAACCTTAACCCTTATGGTTTTATTTAACCCCACACCCATACTTTGCCCTAACCTTAACCACTATGACTTTAGCCCCACCCCAATCACTTGCCCTAACCCTAACCAACTTTTGGGGGGGTTAATTTCTTTTAATACATAAATAAATAAATAATTATCTGATTACAATAAATACCAATAATGTACAACAAACAACACATGGGGAATTGGGACATATTGGGGATCAAAACTTTATTAAAACCATTAAAACCATTAAAACCACAACATTTTGATTTATGCCCCTTTTAATCACTTCATAATTTACAGTTAAAACACAACAACAGTCATTAAAATCACAAACTTTATTAAAACCCTTAAAAACACAATATTGCCTAAAAATATACAAACCCAAAAATCATAACAACATAATTCGGTGACAAAACATACTCATCCAAGTTTAAAATTATAAATATATTTCTCTGGAAACCTACACAATTCATAAAAACCTAATTGGATTACAAACATACAAATACAATTTATAAATCTTATATACATCACTCCAGAAAACAATATAATTCTTAAAAATTCACATAATTTACAAAATACATTTCAAAAAACACATTTCATACAATTTCATTACAAAGGTTAAAAAACACACATTCATTGTAGTCTAAAACCATCACACATATTGGAAAACACATTGCCTAACCTAAAACTCAAAAAGTCACGTACACGAAACCAAGCCTATAAAAGGCTGCACAGCAGAGAGGAGCTCATTTGGGAGCTGACCGTGGAAGAGGCAACATCTCTCTCTCTCTGTGCATTCCCAGCTCACAATTCATTGTGCCCCAGCCTGAGGAAGACCTATCTTGGGTCGAAACGTCGCGGCAGTGGGCACAGTAATTCATTGATTTTCACATATTAAAAATTTAAAAACTTTATTAATTTCATTTATTTTTTATTTTTATTTAAAAACACAAATTTCATTTACGTTTTTTCTTTTCTCTCGCCTTTGTGATTGTAAATTCATATACACATATTTTTCATATCTAACTGAAATAAATAGCACAGCAAAACAATTATTAAATAAAGATAACAAAGGCGACATCAAGAGACACACAAAACAAAAAATTAAAATATTCAAAACATGGGGTCCCGGATGGACTCGGAGGGCTGGACGGTGGTGCGTCACGGGAGAGGGCGGCTGCCTTCCCGTAGACGTGTCCAGCAGGGGACAAGCGGCAGAGGCGGAGGGATGGACAGAGCACCGTCTGGACCCTTCAGGGACCGGACTCAATTCCACATCCCTAACCCTAACCCCTAACCCTACCCTAACCCTTGCCCTAACCTTAACCCTTATGGTTTTATTTAACCCCACCCCCATACTTTGCCCTAACCTTAACCACTATGACTTTAGCCCCACCCCAATCACTTGCCCTAACCCTAACCAATTTTTGGGGGGGTTAGTTACTTTCTTTTAATACATAAATAAATAAATAATTATCTGATTACAATAAATACCAATAATGTACAACAAACAACACATGGGGAATTGGGACATATTGGGGATCAAAACTTTATTAAAACCATTAAAACCATTAAAACCACAACATTTTGCTTTATGCCCCTTTTAATCACATCATAATTTACAGTTAAAACACAACAACAGTCATTAAAATCACAAACTTTATTAAAACCCTTAAAAACACAATATTGCCTAAAAATATACAAACCCAAAAATCATAACAACATAATTCGGTGACAAAACATACTCATCCAAGTTTAAAATTATAAATATATTTCTCTGGAAACCTACACAATTCATAAAAACCTAATTGGATTACAAACATACAAATACAATTTATAAATCTTATATACATCACTCCAGAAAAAAAATATAATTCTTAAAAATTCACATAATTTACAAAATACATTTCAAAAAACACATTTCATACATCTCATTACAAAGGTTAAAAAACACACATTCATTGTAGTCTAAAACCATCACACATATTGGAAAACACATTGCCTAACCTAAAACTCAAAAAGTCACGTACACGAAACCAAGCCTATAAAAGGCTGCACAGCAGAGAGGAGCTCATTTGGGAGCTGACCGTGGAAGAGGCAACATCTCTCTCTCTCTGTGCATTCCCAGCTCACAATTCATTGTGCCCCAGCCTGAGGAAGACCTATCTTGGGTCGAAACGTCGCGGCAGTGGGCACATTACTTTGTTGATTTTCAATTATTAAAAATTAAAATACTTTATTGATTTCATTTATTATTTTTCTTTAAAAACACAAATTTCATTTACGCTTTTTTTCTTCTTCTTGTTTTTCTACGCCTTTGTGATTGTAAATTCATATACACATATTTTACATATCTAACTGAAATAAATAGCACATCAAAACAATTATTAAATAAAGATAACAAAGGCGACAGCAAGAGACACACAAAACAAAAAATTAAAAAATCCAAAACATGGGGTCCCGGATGGACTCGGAGGGCTGGACGGTGGTGCGTCACGGGAGAGGGCGGCTGCCTTCCCGTAGACGTGTCCAGCAGGGGACAAGCGGCAGAGGCGGAGGGATGGACAGAGCACCGTCTGGACCCTTCAGGGACCGGACTCACTTCCACATCCCTAACCAGCCAGTGCCTCCCTTCACTTCTAGCCGCTACCTTGGACCACAATCTCGTTCATATGCGGCAGTGACACGTGGGATGAATGACAGATTTGGATCGGGGGGTCGACAAGGGCAGCCTAGGTTGGGGGACCGTTTTAGGCAGCAGCCCACAGACCCGGCTTTTGGAAAATTAGTGCGAAAGTTGCACGCAGTGATCAAGATGGTTCACCATCTCCAAAATGTTTCCCCCAAACCAGGGAAAGCTCATCCACGGATGATTGCTCGAATGGTGGAGGTTTTGGCCTCAATGATTAAGCCCGCATCTCCCACACCACGAACGGTGGATCTCATTTGGGGGAATGCAACAAATTGGGGTTATAACACTTTGCTGATTCTGGAAGAACACTACATGGCAGGTCTGGAGACCATGTTAGTGGATTTAGAAGGGGACTTGGTTCCGGACTGGAAGGCGGCCTTTGAAGTGGCCACACGCTGGGCCCGCAGGAACCTGCCCCGCATAACTCAAGATGTCTTGGACCATGCGGAGGCCTTGATTTCTTCCAGAAGGGAGAGAGAAGGAGATGTGCCTGCACAGCATGAAGCACAAGGTCCTGGACAGGAACTTGTGGTAGAGAGCACCAGGGTGGAAAGGCAAGATGCCCAACAGCAGACATCGATGGTGCAAACTGCACACCCGCAGACCGTGAGCAGTGAACAACAATCCTCACCTCACCAGACGGTTGGTACCATGACGGAGGTGATGGTACATGCAGTGCCTCCTTCTCCTGTTCCACAATATGAGCCACCCTTGGAGCAAAGACCGAGACGTAGAGGGTTGCAAAATGCTTGTGTCATTCCACAAGAGGATGATCTCCTACAGATTGAGGAGATCCGGCAGGACTCCCCAAGTGACGGAGGCCATGGTGAGCCAGCACCAGCCGAAGGGAGTTGGTTGCTGGATGAAGCAATCCAGGAGCACATTGGGGAAGGTGAAATGTTGACACCGGTGAGTGCTCACGCTCGTTCCAGGGAACAATCCCAAGAGATGGAACAACAAATGGGACAGACGAGTGCAGTAGGAGCAGTTTCTCCACGAAACACGTCTGAAGACATGTTCACTTCCACACCGAAACCGCAACTCTTGAGAGTGACAAAGCATGTCAGAACCGAGCGGAAGATGATAGATTGGGGCCTTAGTGTAAGAAAGAAGTGGCTCATGATAGGGGACTCCAATCTGGCTAGGATTCCGGGATACAGTATCCCTGACCTGCAAATTGACAGTTACCCTGGGGCAAACTTCAGACATGCCCAGGCCTTGATGGCAAAATCCACGAGTGAAGTGGTTGTGGAAAAGGTAGTTTTGGCGTTTGGCCTCAACTGCAAAGGGCAGCGGGCCAAGGAGACTGCAATTAAGCAGCTGCAAGGGGCAGTCAGAGCTGCAAAAAAACACTTCCCATATTCCGAAATTTGGGTCCCGGTGATCAATTATTCTCCTTCGCTTTCGTTGGCAGAACGAACTACTTTGCACACTCTGAACGCTCATATCATGAGGAACCAGCCCTTCATCCCGGCCCTTCCCAGCTCGTCCTTTCAGACTGAATGGGATAACCTGCATTGGACCAGACAAACTGGGAGAGCCATGCTGGAACACTGGGTTTCCCATTTAAACTTAAAATCCCCTTAAGCCTCGTGGAGGAGGGGAACGGGGGTGACAGACCCCGTATGTTTCAGAATGTAATGGTGATAGCTGAGAACTTCAGCTTATCGAAAGCGCAGCTAGATCTGCTGAACCGTGGGTTAACGTTCATCCCTACAGTGGGAGACAATAGGAAACAAAGGACACAATTGTTATTGGACATACAAAACTATCACAGAAAGATAAAATTGGCCACATATTTTGGAAATAAGGGAAAACGGGGGAAACCACGATTTACACCACCATCACATTGGACACCACCACCACACAAATTACCACCAGAAGTTCATTTTTTGATTAAACAAGATAATAAGGAAGTTCATAAACATGAAAAGATACACAAAGACAGGAGAAATCTAACAGAAGATGAAATTCAGGCACTCACGGAATTAAAACACAACAAACACATAGTAATTAAGCCCGCAGACAAGGGGAGTGCGGTTGTCATTTTAAGTAGGGATCAATATATTTTTGAAGCCATGCGTCAGTTGCAGGATACAAATTATTATAGGAAATTAGACAGCCCAATTTACCTGCACACGGTGCCTATGGTGCAACATGTAATAGATCGATTGTACAATAAGAAATTCATTAACATCAGGCAGAAACAGTATTTAAAAGGGGAAGTGGAACCCAGAATAAGACGATTTTACATCTTACCCAAAATACACAAGGACCCCGATAAATGGACAATACCATTCAAGATACCGGCTGGGAGACCGATTGTCTCAGATTGTGGGAGTGAGACCTACGCCACGGCCGAGTACATCGATCACTTTCTAAATCCACTCTCAACAAAGCATCCATCCTACATAAAAGACACTTACCATTTCATTTCCATAATTAGAAAGTTAAAAATTCCTCCAAATTCATTCTTCTTTTCCATTGATATCGACAGTTTATACACCAATATTGAAACAGAAGCTGGTTTAAGAGCAGTTAAAAAGATCTTTGGCAAATACCCTGACCATCAAAGACCTGATACAGAACTTGTGACTCTACTGGAAATAAATTTGGGACGAAATGACTTTGAATTCAACAATCAGTACTTCCTCCAGGTCAAAGGTGTTGCCATGGGCAAAAAATTCGCCCCCGCCTATGCCAATATCTTCATGGCGGATTGGGAGGAAGCAGCCCTCAACAAGTGTGAGAAGAAACCATTTACATATCTCAGGTACTTAGATGATATATTTGGCATTTGGAACCACTCGGAGGAGGACTTTAAGAAATTCATTAATATACTGGACACTCATGACCCCTCAATTAGGCTTAAATACGAATTTGATCATCAGTCAATTGATTTCTTAGACACTACTGTGTACAAGGGACAGTCTTTTCACAACCAACAAACACTGGACATTAAGGTATACTTCAAAACAACCGACACACACTCGTTACTGTTTAAATCCAGTTATCACCCCAGGCACACCTACAAAGGTCTCGTCAAATCCAGCTCATTAGGTTCCATCGGATCTGCACTCAGAGGACAGACTTTTTCGAAGCAGTCAGAACTCTCTTCCGGGCTCTTAGGAAGAGGGGATACTCAAGGTCCTTCCTGAGACATTGTCTTAAGACCTTCCACATCCAAAGACCGAAGATCAATAAAGAATGGATTCCACTCATCACCACCTTTTCACCTAGGAGCAGATTACTCAATTGCAAACTCAAAAATAACTATAAGATGATCATAGAAAACCAGGGTCTCCTGAGTAGATGTCAAGTAATCTCGGCATACAGGAGAAACAGCAACCTCAAGGACCACCTGGTGAGGGCAAGCCTTGCTCCCTTACAGCCGTTGCAGAAAACCACAGTCTTGGCTGGCACCTTCATTAAGCTGGACTTTGTGCAAAATAGGCTCAATAAAGCTATATTTAAGATCCCTCAGACTTTTACGCCACGCACGGCCAATTGTGTGTACATGATTTTCTGTTCCAAATGTGACATACAGTATATTGGAGAAACCGGAAACTCAATATCGACCAGGATGATGCAACACAGGTATAACATCAAAAACAAAAAGGAAACACACACACTTTTAGTAAAACATTTCATTTCACATGGATATCATTCGCTAAGGGTATTAGGACTGCAAAGTAATTCGACTTGGACGGAGGGAGAACGAAAGAAAATGGAGAGGAAATGGATACGGTTATTGGACACACGAGAACCGGGGGACTGAATATGAAATACAATTAGACACTTCATTCTAAACCCAAATACAACCCAAATTCTGGTGACCACTATCCGGGGGGAGTCCTTATCCCAGGCCGTACCTTACCCTAGCCTACCTCCAACCTATTCGGGTTGGTTTAATTTAACCCCACCCCAATACTTTACCCTAACCTCAACCCTTAGGGCTTAATTTTACCCCCACCCCAATACTTTACCCTAACCTCAACCGTTATGGCTTAATTAACCCACCCCCATGCTTGCCCTAACCTTAACCCTTATGGTTTTATTTAACCCACCCCCATACTTTGCCCTAACCTTAACCACTATGACTTTAGCCCCACCCCAATCACTTGCCCTAACCCTAACCAATTTTTGGGGGGGTTAGTTACTTTCTTTTAATACATAAATAAATAAATAATTATCTGATTACAATAAATACCAATAATGTACAACAAACAACACATGGGGAATTGGGACATATTGGGGATCAAAACTTTATTAAACCATTAAAACCATTAAAACCACAACATTTTGCTTTATGCCCCTTTTAATCACATCATAATTTACAGTTAAAACACAACAACAGTCATTAAAATCACAAACTTTATTAAAACCCTTAAAACACAATATTGCCTAAAATATACAAACCCAAAAATCATAACAACATAATTCGGTGACAAAACATACTCATCCAAGTTTAAAATTATAAATATATTTCTCTGGAAACCTACACAATTCATAAAAACCTAATTGGATTACAAACATACAAATACAATTTATAAATCTTATATACATCACTCCAGAAAAAAATATAATTCTTAAAAATTCACATAATTTACAAAATACATTTCAAAAAACACATTTCATACATCTCATTACAAAGGTTAAAAACACACATTCATTGTAGTCTAAAACCATCACACATATTGGAAAACACATTGCCTAACCTAAAACTCAAAAGTCACGTACACGAAACCAAGCCTATAAAAGGCTGCACAGCAGAGAGGAGCTCATTTGGGAGCTGACCGTGGAAGAGGCAACATCTCTCTCTCTCTGTGCATTCCCAGCTCACAATTCATTGTGCCCCAGCCTGAGGAAGACCTATCTTGGGTCGAAACGTCGCGGCAGTGGGCACATTACTTTGTTGATTTTCAATTATTAAAAATTAAAATACTTTATTGATTTCATTTATTATTTTTCTTTAAAAACACAAATTTCATTTACGTTTTTTTCTTCTTTTTTTTCTCGCCTTTGTGATTGTAAATTCATATACACATATTTTACATATCTAACTGAAATAAATAGCACATCAAAACAATTATTAAATAAAGATAACAAAGGCGACAGCAAGAGACACACAAAACAAAAATTAAAAATCCAAAACATGGGGTCCGGATGGACTCGGAGGGCTGGACGGTGGTGCGTCACGGGAGAGGGCGGCTGCCTTCCCGTAGACGTGTCCAGCAGGGACAAGCGGCAGAGGCGGAGGGAGGGACAGAGCACCGTCTGGACCCTTCAGGGACCGGACTCACTTCCACATCCCTAACCAGCCAGTGCCTCCCTTCACTTCTAGCCGCTACCTTGGACCACAATCTCGTTCATATGCGGCAGTGACACGTGGGATGAATGACAGATTTGGATCGGGGGGTCGACAAGGGCAGCCTAGGTTGGGGGACCGTTTTAGGCAGCAGCCCACAGACCCGGCTTTTGGAAAATTAGTGCGAAAGTTGCACGCAGTGATCAAGATGGTTCACCATCTCCAAAATGTTTCCCCAAACCAGGGAAAGCTCATCCACGGATGATTGCTCGAATGGTGGAGGTTTTGGCCTCAATGATTAAGCCCGCATCTCCCACACCACGAATGGTGGATCTCATTTGGGGGAATGCAACAAATTGGGGTTATAACACTTTGCTGATTCTGGAAGAACACTACATGGCAGGTCTGGAGACCATGTTAGTGGATTTAGAAGGGGACTTGGTTCCGGACTGGAAGGCGGCCTTTGAAGTGGCCACACGCTGGGCCCGCAGGAACCTGCCCCGCATAACTCAAGATGTCTTGGACCATGCGGAGGCCTTGATTTCTTCCAGAAGGGAGAGAGAAGGAGATGTGCCTGCACAGCATGAAGCACAAGGTCCTGGACAGGAACTTGTGGTAGAGAGCACCAGGGTGGAAAGGCAAGATGCCCAACAGCAGACATCGATGGTGCAAACTGCACACCCGCAGACCGTGAGCAGTGAACAACAATCCTCACCTCACCAGACGGTTGGTACCATGACGGAGGTGATGGTACATGCAGTGCCTCCTTCTCCTGTTCCACAATATGAGCCACCCTTGGAGCAAAGACCGAGACGTAGAGGGTTGCAAAATGCTTGTGTCATTCCACAAGAGGATGATCTCCTACAGATTGAGGAGATCCGGCAGGACTCCCAAGTGACGGAGGCCATGGTGAGCCAGCACCAGCCGAAGGGAGTTGGTTGCTGGATGAAGCAATCCAGGAGCACATTGGGGAAGGTGAAATGTTGACACCGGTGAGTGCTCACGCTCGTTCCAGGGAACAATCCCAAGAGATGGAACAACAAATGGGACAGACGAGTGCAGTAGGAGCAGTTTCTCCACGAAACACGTCTGAAGACATGTTCACTTCCACACCGAAACCGCAACTCTTGAGAGTGACAAAGCATGTCAGAACCGAGCGGAAGATGATAGATTGGGGCCTTAGTGTAAGAAAGAAGTGGCTCATGATAGGGGACTCCAATCTGGCTAGGATTCCGGGATACAGTATCCCTGACCTGCAAATTGACAGTTACCCTGGGGCAAACTTCAGACATGCCCAGGCCTTGATGGCAAAATCCACGAGTGAAGTGGTTGTGGAAAAGGTAGTTTTGGCGTTTGGCCTCAACTGCAAAGGGCAGCGGGCCAAGGAGACTGCAATTAAGCAGCTGCAAGGGGCAGTCAGAGCTGCAAAAAAACACTTCCCATATTCCGAAATTTGGTTCCCGGTGATCAATTATTCTCCTTCGCTTTCGTTGGCAGAACGAACTACTTTGCACACTCTGAACGCTCATATCATGAGGAACCAGCCCTTCATCCCGGCCCTTCCCAGCTCGTCCTTTCAGACTGAATGGGATAACCTGCATTGGACCAGACAAACTGGGAGAGCCATGCTGGAACACTGGGTTTCCCATTTAAACTTAAAATCCCCTTAAGCCTCGTGGAGGAGGGGAACGGGGGTGACAGACCCCGTATGTTTCAGAATGTAATGGTGATAGCTGAGAACTTCAGCTTATCGAAAGCGCAGCTAGATCTGCTGAACCGTGGGTTAACGTTCATCCCTACAGTGGGAGACAATAGGAAACAAAGGACACAATTGTTATTGGACATACAAAACTATCACAGAAAGATAAAATTGGCCACATATTTGGAAATAAGGGAAAACGGGGGAAACCACGATTTACACCACCATCACATTGGACACCACCACCACACAAATTACCACCAGAAGTTCATTTTTGATTAAACAAGATAATAAGGAAGTTCATAAACATGAAAAGATACACAAAGACAGGAGAAATCTAACAGAAGATGAAATTCAGGCACTCACGGAATTAAAACACAACAAACACATAGTAATTAAGCCCGCAGACAAGGGGAGTGCGGTTGTCATTTTAAGTAGGGATCAATATATTTTTGAAGCCATGCGTCAGTTGCAGGATACAAATTATTATAGGAAATTAGACAGCCCAATTTACCTGCACACGGTGCCTATGGTGCAACATGTAATAGATCGATTGTACAATAAGAAATTCATTAACATCAGGCAGAAACAGTATTTAAAAGGGGAAGTGGAACCCAGAATAAGACGATTTTACATCTTACCCAAAATACACAAGGACCCGATAAATGGACAATACCATTCAAGATACCGGCTGGGAGACCGATTGTCTCAGATTGTGGGAGTGAGACCTACGCCACGGCCGAGTACATCGATCACTTTCTAAATCCACTCTCAACAAAGCATCCATCCTACATAAAAGACACTTACCATTTCATTTCCATAATTAGAAAGTTAAAAATTCCTCCAAATTCATTCTTCTTTTCCATTGATATCGACAGTTTATACACCAATATTGAAACAGAAGCTGGTTTAAGAGCAGTTAAAAAGATCTTTGGCAAATACCCTGACCATCAAAGACCTGATACAGAACTTGTGACTCTACTGGAAATAAATTTGGGACGAAATGACTTTGAATTCAACAATCAGTACTTCCTCCAGGTCAAAGGTGTTGCCATGGGCAAAAAATTCGCCCCCGCCTATGCCAATATCTTCATGGCGGATTGGGAGGAAGCAGCCCTCAACAAGTGTGAGAAGAAACCATTTACATATCTCAGGTACTTAGATGATATATTTGGCATTTGGAACCACTCGGAGGAGGACTTTAAGAAATTCATTAATATACTGGACACTCATGACCCCTCAATTAGGCTTAAATACGAATTTGATCATCAGTCAATTGATTTCTTAGACACTACTGTGTACAAGGGACAGTCTTTTCACAACCAACAAACACTGGACATTAAGGTATACTTCAAAACAACCGACACACACTCGTTACTGTTTAAATCCAGTTATCACCCCAGGCACACCTACAAAGGTCTCGTCAAATCCCAGCTCATTAGGTTCCATCGGATCTGCACTCAGAGGACAGACTTTTTCGAAGCAGTCAGAACTCTCTTCCGGGCTCTTAGGAAGAGGGGATACTCAAGGTCCTTCCTGAGACATTGTCTTAAGACCTTCCACATCCAAAGACCGAAGATCAATAAAGAATGGATTCCACTCATCACCACCTTTTCACCTAGGAGCAGATTACTCAATTGCAAACTCAAAAATAACTATAAGATGATCATAGAAAACCAGGGTCTCCTGAGTAGATGTCAAGTAATCTCGGCATACAGGAGAAACAGCAACCTCAAGGACCACCTGGTGAGGGCAAGCCTTGCTCCCTTACAGCCGTTGCAGAAAACCACAGTCTTGGCTGGCACCTTCATTAAGCTGGACTTTGTGCAAAATAGGCTCAATAAAGCTATATTTAAGATCCCTCAGACTTTTACGCCACGCACGGCCAATTGTGTGTACATGATTTTCTGTTCCAAATGTGACATACAGTATATTGGAGAAACCGGAAACTCAATATCGACCAGGATGATGCAACACAGGTATAACATCAAAACAAAAAGGAAACACACACACTTTTAGTAAAACATTTCATTTCACATGGATATCATTCGCTAAGGGTATTAGGACTGCAAAGTAATTCGACTTGGACGGAGGGAGAACGAAAGAAAATGGAGAGGAAATGGATACGGTTATTGGACACACGAGACCGGGGGACTGAATATGAAATACAATTAGACACTTCATTCTAAACCCAAAATACAACCCAAATTCTGGTGACCACTATCCGGGGGAGTCCTTATCCCAGGCCGTACCTTACCCTAGCCTACCTCCAACCTATTCGGGTTGGTTTAATTAACCCCACCCCAATACTTTACCCTAACCTCAACCCTTAGGGCTTAATTTTACCCCCACCCCAATACTTTACCCTAACCTCAACCGTTATGGCTTAATTAACCCCACCCCCACTTGCCCTAACCTTAACCCTTATGGTTTTATTTAACCCCACCCCCATACTTTGCCCTAACCTTAACCACTATGACTTTAGCCCCACCCCAATCACTTGCCCTAACCCTAACCAATTTTGGGGGGTTATTTCTTTTAATACATAAATAAATAAATAATTATCTGATTACATAAATACCAATAATGTACAACAAACAACACATGGGGAATTGGGACATATTGGGGATCAAAACTTTATTAAACCATTAAAACCATTAAACCACAACATTTTGATTTATGCCCTTTTAATCACTTCATAATTTACAGTTAAAACACAACAACAGTCATTAAATCACAAACTTTATTAAAACCCTTAAAAACACAATATTGCCTAAAATATACAAACCCAAAAATCATAACAACATAATTCGGTGACAAAACATACTCATCCAAGTTTAAATTATAAATATATTTCTCTGGAAACCTACACAATTCATAAAACCTAATTGGATTACTAACATACAAATACAATTTATAAATCTTATATACATCACTCCAGAAAACAATATAATTCTTAAAAATTCACATAATTTACAAAATACATTTCAAAAAACACATTTCATACAATTCATTACAAAGGTTAAAAAACACACATTCATTGTAGTCTAAAACCATCACACATATTGGAAAACACATTGCCTAACCTAAAACTCAAAAAGTCACGTACACGAAACCAAGCCTATAAAAGGCTGCACAGCAGAGAGGAGCTCATTTGGGAGCTGACCGTGGAAGAGGCAACATCTCTCTCTCTGTGCATTCCCAGCTCACAATTCATTGTGCCCCAGCCTGAGGAAGACCTATCTTGGGTCGAAACGTCGCGGCAGTGGGCACAGTAATTCATTGATTTTCACTTATTAAAAATTAAAACACTTTATTGATTTCATTTATTTTTTTTTTTTAAAAACACAAATTTCATTTACGTTTTTTCTTTTTTCTCGCCTTTGTTTGTGATTGTAAATTCATATACACATATTTTCATATCTAACTGAAATAAATAGCACAGCAAAACAATTATTAAATAAAGATAACAAAGGCGACATCAAGAGACACACAAACAAAAAATTAAAAATTCAAGACATGGGGTCCCGGATGGACTCGGAGGGCTGGACGGTGGTGCGTCACGGGAGAGGGCGGCTGCCTTCCCGTAGACGTGTCCAGCAGGGACAAGCGGCAGAGGCGGAGGATGGACAGAGCACCGTCTGGACCCTTCAGGACCGGACTCAATTCCACATCCCTAACCAGCCAGTGCCTCCCTTCGCTTCTAGCCGCTACCTTGGACCACAATCTCGTTCATATGCGGCAGTGACACGTGGGATGAATGCCAGATTTGGATCGGGGGTCGACAAGGGCAGCCTAGGTTGGGGGACCGTTTTAGGCAGCAGCCCACAGACCCCGCTTTTGGAAATTAGTGCGAAAGTTGCACGCAGTGATCAAGATGGTTCACCATCTGCAAAATGTTTCCCCCAAACCAGGGAAAGCTCATCCACGGATGATTGCTCGAATGGTGGAGGTTTTGGCCTCAATGATTAAGCCCGCATCTCCCACACCACGAACGGTGGATCTCATTTGGGGGAATGCAACAAATTGGGGTTATAACACTTTGCTGATTCTGGAAGAACACTACATGGCAGGTCTGGAGACCATGTTAGTGGATTTAGAAGGGACTTGGTTCCGGACTGGAAGGCAGCCTTTGAAGTGGCCACACGCTGGGCCGCAGGAACCTGCCCCGCATAACTCAAGATGTCTTGGACCATGCGGAGGCCTTGATTTCTTCCAGAAGGGAGAGAGAAGGAGATGTGCCTGCACAGCATGAAGCACAAGGTCCTGGACAGGAACTTGTGGTAGAGAGCACCAGGGTGGAAAGGCAAGATGCCCACAGCAGACATCGATGGTGCAAACTGCACACCCGCAGACCGTGAGCAGTGAACAACAATCCTCACCTCACCAGACGGTTGGTACCATGACGGAGGTGATGGTACATGCAGTGCCTCCTTCTCCTGTTCCACAATATGAGCCACCCTTGGAGCAAAGACCGAGACGTAGAGGGTTGCAAATGCTTGCGTCATTCCACAAGAGGATGATCTCCTACAGATTGAGGAGATCCGGCAGGACTCCCCAAGTGACGGGGCCAGGGTGAGCCAGCACCAGCCGAAGGGAGCTGGTTGCTGGATGAAGCAATCCAGGAGCACATTGGGAAGGTGAAATGTTGACACCGGTGAGTGCTCACGCTCGTTCCAGGGAACAATCCCAAGAGATGGAACAACAAATGGGACAGACGAGTGCAGTAGGAGCAGTTTCTCCACGAAACACGTCTGAAGACATGTTCACTTCCACACCGAAACCGCAACTCTTGAGAGTGACAAGCATGTCAGAACCGAGCGGAAGATGATAGATTGGGGCCTTAGTGTAAGAAAGAAGTGGCTCATGATAGGGGACTCCAATCTGGCTAGGATTCCGGGATACAGTATCCCTGACCTGCAAATTGACAGTTACCCTGGGGCAAACTTCAGACATGCCCAGGCCTTGATGGCAAAATCCACGAGTGAAGTGGTTGTGGAAAAGGTAGTTTTGGCGTTTGGCCTCAACTGCAAAGGCAGCGGGCCAAGGAGACTGCAATTAAGCAGCTGCAAGGGCAGTCAGAGCTGCAAAAAACACTTCCCATATTCCGAAATTTGGGCCCCGGTGATCAATTATTCTCCTTCGCTTTCGTTGGCAGAACGAACTACTTTGCACACTCTGAACGCTCATATCATGAGGAACCAGCCCTTCATCCCGGCCCTTCCCAGCTCGTCCTTTCAGACTGATGGGATAACCTGCATTGGACCAGACAAACTGGGAGAGCCATGCTGGAACACTGGGTTTCCCATTTAAACTTAAAATCCCCTTAAGCCTCGTGGAGGAGGGAACGGGGGTGACAGACCCCGTATGTTCCAGAATGTAATGGTGATAGCTGAGAACTTCAGCTTATCGAAAGCGCAGCTAGATCTGCTGAACCGTGGGTTAACGTTCATCCCTACAGTGGGAGACAATAGGAACAAAGGACACAATTGTTATTGGACATACAAAACTATCACAGAAAGATAAAATTGGCCACATATTTTGGAAATAAGGGAAAACGGGGAAACCACGATTTACACCACCATCACATTGGACACCACCACCACACAATTACCACCAGAAGTTCATTTTTTGATTAAACAAGATAATAAGGAAGTTCATAAACATGAAAAGATACACAAGACAGGAGAAATCTAACAGAAGATGAAATTCAGGCACTCACGGAATTAAAACACAACAAACACATAGTAATTAAGCCCGCAGACAAGGGAGTGCGGTTGTCATTTTAAGTAGGGATCAATATATTTTTGAAGCCATGCGTCAGTTGCAGGATACAAATTATTATAGGAATTAGACAGCCCAATTTACCTGCACACGGTGCCTATGGTGCAACATGTAATAGATCGATTGTACAATAAGAAATTCATTAACATCAGGCAGAAACAGTATTTAAAAGGGGAAGTGGAACCCAGAATAAGACGATTTTACATCTTACCCAAAATACACAAGGACCCCGATAAATGGACAATACCATTCAAGATACCGGCTGGGAGACCGATTGTCTCAGATTGTGGGAGTGAGACCTACGCCACGGCCGAGTACATCGATCACTTTCTAAATCCACTCTCAACAAAGCATCCATCCTACATAAAGACACTTACCATTTCATTTCCATAATTAGAAAGTTAAAAATTCCTCCAAATTCATTCTTCTTTTCCATTGATATCGACAGTTTATACACCAATATTGAAACAGAAGCTGGTTTAAGAGCAGTTAAAAAGATCTTTGGCAAATACCCTGACCATCAAAGACCTGATACAGAACTTGTGACTCTACTGGAAATAAAGTTGGGACGAAATGACTTTGAATTCAACAATCAGTACTTCCTCCAGGTCAAAGGTGTTGCCATGGGCAAAAAATTCGCCCCCGCCTATGCCAATATCTTCATGGCGGATTGGGAGGAAGCAGCCCTCAACAAGTGTGAGAAGAAACCATTTACATATCTCAGGTACTTAGATGATATATTTGGCATTGGAACCACTCGGAGGAGGACTTTAAGAAATTCATTAATATACTGGACACTCATGACCCTCAATTAGGCTTAAATACGAATTTGATCATCAGTCAATTGATTTCTTAGACACTACTGTGTACAAGGGACAGTCTTTTCACAACCAACAAACACTGGACATTAAGGTATACTTCAAAACAACCGACACACACTCGTTACTGTTTAAATCCAGTTATCACCCCAGGCACACCTACAAAGGTCTCGTCAAATCCCAGCTCATTAGGTTCCATCGGATCTGCACTCAGAGGACAGACTTTTTCGAAGCAGTCAGAACTCTCTTCCGGGCTCTTAGGAAGAGGGATACTCAAGGTCCTTCCTGAGACATTGTCTTAAGACCTTCCACATCCAAAGACCGAAGATCAATAAAGAATGGATTCCACTCATCACCACCTTTTCACCTAGGAGCAGATTACTCAATTGCAAACTCAAAATAACTATAAGATGATCATAGAAACCAGGGTCTCCTGAGTAGATGTCAAGTAATCTCGGCATACAGGAGAAACAGCAACCTCAAGGACCACCTGGTGAGGGCAAGCCTTGCTCCCTTACAGCCGTTGCAGAAAACCACAGTCTTGGCTGGCACTTTCATTAAGCTGGACTTTGTGCAAATAGGCTCAATAAAGCTATATTTAAGATCCCTCAGACTTTTACGCCACGCACGGCCAATTGTGTGTACATGATTTTCTGTTCCAAATGTGACATACAGTATATTGGAGAAACCGGAAACTCAATATCGACCAGGATGATGCAACACAGGTATAACATCAAAAACAAAAGGAAACACACACACTTTTAGTAAAACATTTCATTTCACATGGATATCATTCGCTAAGGGTATTAGGACTGCAAAGTAATTCGACTTGGACGGAGGGAGAACGAAAGAAAATGGAGAGGAAATGGATACGGTTATTGGACACACGAGAGCCGGGGGACTGAATATGAAATACAATTAGACACTTCATTCTAAACCCAAAATACAACCCAAATTCTGGTGACCACTATCCGGGGGAGTCCTTATCCCAGGCCGTACCTTACCCTAGCCTACCTCCAACCTATTCGGGTTGGTTTAATGTAACCCCACCCCAATACTTTACCCTAACCTCAACCCTTAGGGCTTAATTTTACCCCCACCCCAATACTTTACCCTAACCTCAACCGTTATGGCTTAATTTAACCCCACCCCACACTTGCCCTAACCTTAACCCTTATGGTTTTATTTAACCCCACCCCCATACTTTGCCCTAACCTTAACCACTATGACTTTAGCCCCACCCCAATCACTTGCCCTAACCCTAACCAACTTTTGGGGGGTTAATTTCTTTAATACATAAATAAATAAATAATTATCTGATTACAATAAATACCAATAATGTACAACAAACAACACATGGGGAATTGGGACATATTGGGGATCAAACTTTATTAAAACCATTAAAACCATTAAAACCACAACATTTTGATTTATGCCCCTTTTAATCACTTCATAATTTACAGTTAAACACAACAACAGTCATTAAAATCACAAACTTTATTAAAACCCTTAAAACACATATTGCCTAAAAATATACAAACCCAAAATCATAACAACATAATTCGGTGACAAACATACTCATCCAAGTTTAAATTATAATATATTTCTCTGGAAACCTACACAATTCATAAAACCTAATTGGATTACTAACATACAAATACAATTTATAAATCTTATATACATCACTCCAGAAAACAATATAATTCTTAAAAATTCACATAATTTACAAAATACATTTCAAAAAACACATTTCATACAATTTCATTACAAAGGTTAAAAACACACATTCATTGTAGTCTAAAACCATCACACATATTGGAAAACACATTGCCTAACCTAAAACTCAAAAAGTCACGTACACGAACCAAGCCTATAAAAGGCTGCACAGCAGAGAGGAGCTCATTTGGGAGCTGACCGTGGAAGAGGCAACATCTCTCTCTCTGTGCATTCCCAGCTCACAATTCATTGTGCCCCAGCCTGAGGAAGACCTATCTTGGGTCGAAACGTCGCGGCAGTGGGCACAGTAATTCATTGATTTTCACTTATTAAAAATTAAAACACTTTATTGATTTCATTTATTTTTTGTTTTATTTAAAAACACAAATTTCATTTACGTTTTTTCTTTTTTCTCGCCTTTGTTTGTGATTGTAAATTCATATACACATATTTTCATATCTAACTGAAATAAATAGCACAGCAAAACAATTATTAAATAAAGATAACAAAGGCGACATCAAGAGACACACAAACAAAAAATTAAAAATTCAAGACATGGGTCCCGGATGGACTCGGAGGGCTGGACGGTGGTGCGTCACGGGAGAGGGCGGCTGCCTTCCCGTAGACGTGTCCAGCAGGGGACAAGCGGCAGAGGCGGAGGGATGGACAGAGCACCGTCTGGACCCTTCAAGGACCGGACTCAATTCCACATCCCTAACCAGCCAGTGCCTCCCTTCGCTTCTAGCCGCTACCTTGGACCACAATCTCGTTCATATGCGGCAGTGACACGTGGGATGAATGCCAGATTTGGATCGGGGGGTCGACAAGGGCAGCCTAGGTTGGGGGACCGTTTTAGGCAGCAGCCCACAGACCCCGCTTTTGGAAATTAGTGCGAAAGTTGCACGCAGTGATCAAGATGGTTCACCATCTGCAAATGTTTCCCCCAAACCAGGGAAAGCTCATCCACGGATGATTGCTCGAATGGTGGAGGTTTTGGCCTCAATGATTAAGCCCGCATCTCCCACACCACGAACGGTGGATCTCATTTGGGGAATGCAACAAATTGGGGTTATAACACTTTGCTGATTCTGGAAGAACACTACATGGCAGGTCTGGAGACCATGTTAGTGGATTTAGAAGGGGACTTGGTTCCGGACTGGAAGGCAGCCTTTGAAGTGGCCACACGCTGGGCCCGCAGGAACCTGCCCCGCATAACTCAAGATGTCTTGGACCATGCGGAGGCCTTGATTTCTTCCAGAAGGGAGAGAGAAGGAATGTGCCTGCACAGCATGAAGCACAAGGTCCTGGACAGGAACTTGTGGTAGAGAGCACCAGGGTGGAAAGGCAAGATGCCCAACAGCAGACATCGATGGTGCAAACTGCACACCCGCAGACCGTGAGCAGTGAACAACAATCCTCACCTCACCAGACGGTTGGTACCATGACGGAGGTGATGGTACATGCAGTGCCTCCTTCTCCTGTTCCACAATATGAGCCACCCTTGGAGCAAAGACCGAGACGTAGAGGGTTGCAAAATGCTTGCGTCATTCCACAAGAGGATGATCTCCTACAGATTGAGGAGATCCGGCAGGACTCCCCAAGTGACGGGGCCAGGGTGAGCCAGCACCAGCCGAAGGGAGCTGGTTGCTGGATGAAGCAATCCAGGAGCACATTGGGAAGGTGAAATGTTGACACCGGTGAGTGCTCACGCTCGTTCCAGGGAACAATCCCAAGAGATGGAACAACAAATGGGACAGACGAGTGCAGTAGGAGCAGTTTCTCCACGAAACACGTCTGAAGACATGTTCACTTCCACACCGAAACCGCAACTCTTGAGAGTGACAAAGCATGTCAGAACCGAGCGGAAGATGATAGATTGGGGCCTTAGTGTAAGAAAGAAGTGGCTCATGATAGGGGACTCCAATCTGGCTAGGATTCCGGGATACAGTATCCCTGACCTGCAAATTGACAGTTACCCTGGGGCAAACTTCAGACATGCCCAGGCCTTGATGGCAAAATCCACGAGTGAAGTGGTTGTGGAAAAGGTAGTTTTGGCGTTTGGCCTCAACTGCAAAGGGCAGCGGGCCAAGGAGACTGCAATTAAGCAGCTGCAAGGGGCAGTCAGAGCTGCAAAAAACACTTCCCATATTCCGAAATTTGGGTCCCGGTGATCAATTATTCTCCTTCGCTTTCGTTGGCAGAACGAACTACTTTGCACACTCTGAACGCTCATATCATGAGGAACCAGCCCTTCATCCCGGCCCTTCCCAGCTCGTCCTTTCAGACTGAATGGGATAACCTGCATTGGACCAGACAAACTGGGAGAGCCATGCTGGAACACTGGGTTTCCCATTTAAACTTAAAATCCCCTTAAGCCTCGTGGAGGAGGGGAACGGGGTGACAGACCCCGTATGTTCCAGAATGTAATGGTGATAGCTGAGAACTTCAGCTTATCGAAAGCGCAGCTAGATCTGCTGAACCGTGGTTAACGTTCATCCCTACAGTGGGAGACAATAGGAAACAAAGGACACAATTGTTATTGGACATACAAAACTATCACAGAAAGATAAAATTGGCCACATATTTTGGAAATAAGGGAAAACGGGGGAAACCACGATTTACACCACCATCACATTGGACACCACCACCACACAAATTACCACCAGAAGTTCATTTTTTGATTAAACAAGATAATAAGGAAGTTCATAAACATGAAAAGATACACAAAGACAGGAGAAATCTAACAGAAGATGAAATTCAGGCACTCACGGAATTAAAACACAACAAACACATAGTAATTAAGCCCGCAGACAAGGGGAGTGCGGTTGTCATTTTAAGTAGGGATCAATATATTTTTGAAGCCATGCGTCAGTTGCAGGATACAAATTATTATAGGAAATTAGACAGCCCAATTTACCTGCACACGGTGCCTATGGTGCAACATGTAATAGATCGATTGTACAATAAGAAATTCATTAACATCAGGCAGAAACAGTATTTAAAAGGGGAAGTGGAACCCAGAATAAGACGATTTTACATCTTACCCAAAATACACAAGGACCCGATAAATGGACAATACCATTCAAGATACCGGCTGGGAGACCGATTGTCTCAGATTGTGGGAGTGAGACCTACGCCACGGCCGAGTACATCGATCACTTTCTAAATCCACTCTCAACAAAGCATCCATCCTACATAAAAGACACTTACCATTTCATTTCCATAATTAGAAAGTTAAAATTCCTCCAAATTCATTCTTCTTTTCCATTGATATCGACAGTTTATACACCAATATTGAAACAGAAGCTGGTTTAAGAGCAGTTAAAAAGATCTTTGGCAAATACCCTGACCATCAAAGACCTGATACAGAACTTGTGACTCTACTGGAAATAAAGTTGGGACGAAATGACTTTGAATTCAACAATCAGTACTTCCTCCAGGTCAAAGGTGTTGCCATGGGCAAAAAATTCGCCCCCGCCTATGCCAATATCTTCATGGCGGATTGGGAGGAAGCAGCCCTCAACAAGTGTGAGAAGAAACCATTTACATATCTCAGGTACTTAGATGATATATTTGGCATTTGGAACCACTCGGAGGAGGACTTTAAGAAATTCATTAATATACTGGACACTCATGACCCCTCAATTAGGCTTAAATACGAATTTGATCATCAGTCAATTGATTTCTTAGACACTACTGTGTACAAGGGACAGTCTTTTCACAACCAACAAACACTGGACATTAAGGTATACTTCAAAACA
The DNA here is from genome assembly GCF_001858045.2 of Oreochromis niloticus. Classification (NCBI taxonomy): domain Eukaryota; kingdom Metazoa; phylum Chordata; class Actinopteri; order Cichliformes; family Cichlidae; genus Oreochromis; species Oreochromis niloticus. The sequence continues at coordinate 33,597,079 of NC_031984.2, forward strand.
ACCGACACACACTCGTTACTGTTTAAATCCAGTTATCACCCCAGGCACACCTACAAAGGTCTCGTCAAATCCCAGCTCATTAGGTTCCATCGGATCTGCACTCAGAGGACAGACTTTTTCGAAGCAGTCAGAACTCTCTTCCGGGCTCTTAGGAAGAGGGGATACTCAAGGTCCTTCCTGAGACATTGTCTTAAGACCTTCCACATCCAAAGACCGAAGATCAATAAAGAATGGATTCCACTCATCACCACCTTTTCACCTAGGAGCAGATTACTCAATTGCAAACTCAAAAATAACTATAAGATGATCATAGAAAACCAGGGTCTCCTGAGTAGATGTCAAGTAATCTCGGCATACAGGAGAAACAGCAACCTCAAGGACCACCTGGTGAGGGCAAGCCTTGCTCCCTTACAGCCGTTGCAGAAAACCACAGTCTTGGCTGGCACTTTCATTAAGCTGGACTTTGTGCAAATAGGCTCAATAAAGCTATATTTAAGATCCCTCAGACTTTTACGCCACGCACGGCCAATTGTGTGTACATGATTTTCTGTTCCAAATGTGACATACAGTATATTGGAGAAACCGGAAACTCAATATCGACCAGGATGATGCAACACAGGTATAACATCAAAAACAAAAAGGAAACACACACACTTTTAGTAAAACATTTCATTTCACATGGATATCATTCGCTAAGGGTATTAGGACTGCAAAGTAATTCGACTTGGACGGAGGGAGAACGAAAGAAAATGGAGAGGAAATGGATACGGTTATTGGACACACGAGAGCCGGGGGACTGAATATGAAATACAATTAGACACTTCATTCTAAACCCAAAATACAACCCAAATTCTGGTGACCACTATCCGGGGGGAGTCCTTATCCCAGGCCGTACCTTACCCTAGCCTACCTCCAACCTATTCGGGTTGGTTTAATGTAACCCCACCCCAATACTTTACCCTAACCTCAACCCTTAGGGCTTAATTTTACCCCCACCCCAATACTTTACCCTAACCTCAACCGTTATGGCTTAATTTAACCCCACCCCACACTTGCCCTAACCTTAACCCTTATGGTTTTATTTAACCCCACCCCCATACTTTGCCCTAACCTTAACCACTATGACTTTAGCCCCACCCCAATCACTTGCCCTAACCCTAACCAACTTTTGGGGGGGTTAATTTCTTTTAATACATAAATAAATAAATAATTATCTGATTACAATAAATACCAATAATGTACAACAAACAACACATGGGGAATTGGGACATATTGGGGATCAAAACTTTATTAAAACCATTAAAACCATTAAAACCACAACATTTTGATTTATGCCCCTTTTAATCACTTCATAATTTACAGTTAAAACACAACAACAGTCATTAAAATCACAAACTTTATTAAAACCCTTAAAAACACAATATTGCCTAAAAATATACAAACCCAAAAATCATAACAACATAATTCGGTGACAAAACATACTCATCCAAGTTTAAAATTATAAATATATTTCTCTGGAAACCTACACAATTCATAAAAACCTAATTGGATTACTAACATACAAATACAATTTATAAATCTTATATACATCACTCCAGAAAACAATATAATTCTTAAAAATTCACATAATTTACAAAATACATTTCAAAAAACACATTTCATACAATTTCATTACAAAGGTTAAAAAACACACATTCATTGTAGTCTAAAACCATCACACATATTGGAAAACACATTGCCTAACCTAAAACTCAAAAAGTCACGTACACGAAACCAAGCCTATAAAAGGCTGCACAGCAGAGAGGAGCTCATTTGGGAGCTGACCGTGGAAGAGGCAACATCTCTCTCTCTGTGCATTCCCAGCTCACAATTCATTGTGCCCCAGCCTGAGGAAGACCTATCTTGGGTCGAAACGTCGCGGCAGTGGGCACAGTAATTCATTGATTTTCACTTATTAAAAATTAAAACACTTTATTGATTTCATTTATTTTTTGTTTTTATTTAAAAACACAAATTTCATTTACGTTTTTTCTTTTTTCTCGCCTTTGTTTGTGATTGTAAATTCATATACACATATTTTTCATATCTAACTGAAATAAATAGCACAGCAAAACAATTATTAAATAAAGATAACAAAGGCGACATCAAGAGACACACAAACAAAAAATTAAAAATTCAAGACATGGGGTCCCGGATGGACTCGGAGGGCTGGACGGTGGTGCGTCACGGGAGAGGGCGGCTGCCTTCCCGTAGACGTGTCCAGCAGGGGACAAGCGGCAGAGGCGGAGGGATGGACAGAGCACCGTCTGGACCCTTCAAGGACCGGACTCAATTCCACATCCCTAACCAGCCAGTGCCTCCCTTCGCTTCTAGCCGCTACCTTGGACCACAATCTCGTTCATATGCGGCAGTGACACGTGGGATGAATGCCAGATTTGGATCGGGGGGTCGACAAGGGCAGCCTAGGTTGGGGGACCGTTTTAGGCAGCAGCCCACAGACCCCGCTTTTGGAAAATTAGTGCGAAAGTTGCACGCAGTGATCAAGATGGTTCACCATCTGCAAAATGTTTCCCCCAAACCAGGGAAAGCTCATCCACGGATGATTGCTCGAATGGTGGAGGTTTTGGCCTCAATGATTAAGCCCGCATCTCCCACACCACGAACGGTGGATCTCATTTGGGGGAATGCAACAAATTGGGGTTATAACACTTTGCTGATTCTGGAAGAACACTACATGGCAGGTCTGGAGACCATGTTAGTGGATTTAGAAGGGGACTTGGTTCCGGACTGGAAGGCAGCCTTTGAAGTGGCCACACGCTGGGCCCGCAGGAACCTGCCCCGCATAACTCAAGATGTCTTGGACCATGCGGAGGCCTTGATTTCTTCCAGAAGGGAGAGAGAAGGAGATGTGCCTGCACAGCATGAAGCACAAGGTCCTGGACAGGAACTTGTGGTAGAGAGCACCAGGGTGGAAAGGCAAGATGCCCAACAGCAGACATCGATGGTGCAAACTGCACACCCGCAGACCGTGAGCAGTGAACAACAATCCTCACCTCACCAGACGGTTGGTACCATGACGGAGGTGATGGTACATGCAGTGCCTCCTTCTCCTGTTCCACAATATGAGCCACCCTTGGAGCAAAGACCGAGACGTAGAGGGTTGCAAAATGCTTGCGTCATTCCACAAGAGGATGATCTCCTACAGATTGAGGAGATCCGGCAGGACTCCCCAAGTGACGGGGGCCAGGGTGAGCCAGCACCAGCCGAAGGGAGCTGGTTGCTGGATGAAGCAATCCAGGAGCACATTGGGGAAGGTGAAATGTTGACACCGGTGAGTGCTCACGCTCGTTCCAGGGAACAATCCCAAGAGATGGAACAACAAATGGGACAGACGAGTGCAGTAGGAGCAGTTTCTCCACGAAACACGTCTGAAGACATGTTCACTTCCACACCGAAACCGCAACTCTTGAGAGTGACAAAGCATGTCAGAACCGAGCGGAAGATGATAGATTGGGGCCTTAGTGTAAGAAAGAAGTGGCTCATGATAGGGGACTCCAATCTGGCTAGGATTCCGGGATACAGTATCCCTGACCTGCAAATTGACAGTTACCCTGGGGCAAACTTCAGACATGCCCAGGCCTTGATGGCAAAATCCACGAGTGAAGTGGTTGTGGAAAAGGTAGTTTTGGCGTTTGGCCTCAACTGCAAAGGGCAGCGGGCCAAGGAGACTGCAATTAAGCAGCTGCAAGGGGCAGTCAGAGCTGCAAAAAAACACTTCCCATATTCCGAAATTTGGGTCCCGGTGATCAATTATTCTCCTTCGCTTTCGTTGGCAGAACGAACTACTTTGCACACTCTGAACGCTCATATCATGAGGAACCAGCCCTTCATCCCGGCCCTTCCCAGCTCGTCCTTTCAGACTGAATGGGATAACCTGCATTGGACCAGACAAACTGGGAGAGCCATGCTGGAACACTGGGTTTCCCATTTAAACTTAAAATCCCCTTAAGCCTCGTGGAGGAGGGGAACGGGGGTGACAGACCCCGTATGTTCCAGAATGTAATGGTGATAGCTGAGAACTTCAGCTTATCGAAAGCGCAGCTAGATCTGCTGAACCGTGGGTTAACGTTCATCCCTACAGTGGGAGACAATAGGAAACAAAGGACACAATTGTTATTGGACATACAAAACTATCACAGAAAGATAAAATTGGCCACATATTTTGGAAATAAGGGAAAACGGGGGAAACCACGATTTACACCACCATCACATTGGACACCACCACCACACAAATTACCACCAGAAGTTCATTTTTTGATTAAACAAGATAATAAGGAAGTTCATAAACATGAAAAGATACACAAAGACAGGAGAAATCTAACAGAAGATGAAATTCAGGCACTCACGGAATTAAAACACAACAAACACATAGTAATTAAGCCCGCAGACAAGGGGAGTGCGGTTGTCATTTTAAGTAGGGATCAATATATTTTTGAAGCCATGCGTCAGTTGCAGGATACAAATTATTATAGGAAATTAGACAGCCCAATTTACCTGCACACGGTGCCTATGGTGCAACATGTAATAGATCGATTGTACAATAAGAAATTCATTAACATCAGGCAGAAACAGTATTTAAAAGGGGAAGTGGAACCCAGAATAAGACGATTTTACATCTTACCCAAAATACACAAGGACCCCGATAAATGGACAATACCATTCAAGATACCGGCTGGGAGACCGATTGTCTCAGATTGTGGGAGTGAGACCTACGCCACGGCCGAGTACATCGATCACTTTCTAAATCCACTCTCAACAAAGCATCCATCCTACATAAAAGACACTTACCATTTCATTTCCATAATTAGAAAGTTAAAAATTCCTCCAAATTCATTCTTCTTTTCCATTGATATCGACAGTTTATACACCAATATTGAAACAGAAGCTGGTTTAAGAGCAGTTAAAAAGATCTTTGGCAAATACCCTGACCATCAAAGACCTGATACAGAACTTGTGACTCTACTGGAAATAAATTTGGGACGAAATGACTTTGAATTCAACAATCAGTACTTCCTCCAGGTCAAAGGTGTTGCCATGGGCAAAAAATTCGCCCCCGCCTATGCCAATATCTTCATGGCGGATTGGGAGGAAGCAGCCCTCAACAAGTGTGAGAAGAAACCATTTACATATCTCAGGTACTTAGATGATATATTTGGCATTTGGAACCACTCGGAGGAGGACTTTAAGAAATTCATTAATATACTGGACACTCATGACCCCTCAATTAGGCTTAAATACGAATTTGATCATCAGTCAATTGATTTCTTAGACACTACTGTGTACAAGGGACAGTCTTTTCACAACCAACAAACACTGGACATTAAGGTATACTTCAAAACAACCGACACACACTCGTTACTGTTTAAATCCAGTTATCACCCCAGGCACACCTACAAAGGTCTCGTCAAATCCCAGCTCATTAGGTTCCATCGGATCTGCACTCAGAGGACAGACTTTTTCGAAGCAGTCAGAACTCTCTTCCGGGCTCTTAGGAAGAGGGGATACTCAAGGTCCTTCCTGAGACATTGTCTTAAGACCTTCCACATCCAAAGACCGAAGATCAATAAAGAATGGATTCCACTCATCACCACCTTTTCACCTAGGAGCAGATTACTCAATTGCAAACTCAAAAATAACTATAAGATGATCATAGAAAACCAGGGTCTCCTGAGTAGATGTCAAGTAATCTCGGCATACAGGAGAAACAGCAACCTCAAGGACCACCTGGTGAGGGCAAGCCTTGCTCCCTTACAGCCGTTGCAGAAAACCACAGTCTTGGCTGGCACTTTCATTAAGCTGGACTTTGTGCAAAATAGGCTCAATAAAGCTATATTTAAGATCCCTCAGACTTTTACGCCACGCACGGCCAATTGTGTGTACATGATTTTCTGTTCCAAATGTGACATACAGTATATTGGAGAAACCGGAAACTCAATATCGACCAGGATGATGCAACACAGGTATAACATCAAAAACAAAAAGGAAACACACACACTTTTAGTAAAACATTTCATTTCACATGGATATCATTCGCTAAGGGTATTAGGACTGCAAAGTAATTCGACTTGGACGGAGGGAGAACGAAAGAAAATGGAGAGGAAATGGATACGGTTATTGGACACACGAGAGCCGGGGGGACTGAATATGAAATACAATTAGACACTTCATTCTAAACCCAAAATACAACCCAAATTCTGGTGACCACTATCCGGGGGGAGTCCTTATCCCAGGCCGTACCTTACCCTAGCCTACCTCCAACCTATTCGGGTTGGTTTAATGTAACCCCACCCCAATACTTTACCCTAACCTCAACCCTTAGGGCTTAATTTTACCCCCACCCCAATACTTTACCCTAACCTCAACCGTTATGGCTTAATTTAACCCCACCCCCACACTTGCCCTAACCTTAACCCTTATGGTTTTATTTAACCCCACCCCCATACTTTGCCCTAACCTTAACCACTATGACTTTAGCCCCACCCCAATCACTTGCCCTAACCCTAACCAACTTTTGGGGGGGTTAATTTCTTTTAATACATAAATAAATAAATAATTATCTGATTACAATAAATACCAATAATGTACAACAAACAACACATGGGGAATTGGGACATATTGGGGATCAAAACTTTATTAAAACCATTAAAACCATTAAAACCACAACATTTTGATTTATGCCCCTTTTAATCACTTCATAATTTACAGTTAAAACACAACAACAGTCATTAAAATCACAAACTTTATTAAAACCCTTAAAAACACAATATTGCCTAAAAATATACAAACCCAAAAATCATAACAACATAATTCGGTGACAAAACATACTCATCCAAGTTTAAAATTATACATATATTTCTCTGGAAACCTACACAATTCATAAAAACCTAATTGGATTACTAACATACAAATACAATTTATAAATCTTATATACATCACTCCAGAAAACAATATAATTCTTAAAAATTCACATAATTTACAAAATACATTTCAAAAAACACATTTCATACAATTTCATTACAAAGGTTAAAAAACACACATTCATTGTAGTCTAAAACCATCACACATATTGGAAAACACATTGCCTAACCTAAAACTCAAAAAGTCACGTACACGAAACCAAGCCTATAAAAGGCTGCACAGCAGAGAGGAGCTCATTTGGGAGCTGACCGTGGAAGAGGCAACATCTCTCTCTCTGTGCATTCCCAGCTCACAATTCATTGTGCCCCAGCCTGAGGAAGACCTATCTTGGGTCGAAACGTCGCGGCAGTGGGCACAGTAATTCATTGATTTTCACTTATTAAAAATTAAAACACTTTATTGATTTCATTTATTTTTTGTTTTTATTTAAAAACACAAATTTCATTTACGTTTTTTCTTTTTTCTCGCCTTTGTTTGTGATTGTAAATTCATATACACATATTTTTCATATCTAACTGAAATAAATAGCACAGCAAAACAATTATTAAATAAAGATAACAAAGGCGACATCAAGAGACACACAAACAAAAAATTAAAAATTCAAGACATGGGGTCCCGGATGGACTCGGAGGGCTGGACGGTGGTGCGTCACGGGAGAGGGCGGCTGCCTTCCCGTAGACGTGTCCAGCAGGGGACAAGCGGCAGAGGCGGAGGGATGGACAGAGCACCGTCTGGACCCTTCAAGGACCGGACTCAATTCCACATCCCTAACCCTACCCTAACCCTAACCCCTAACCCTAACCCTAACCCCTACCCTAACCCCTAACCCCTAACCCTACCCTGACACCACCAGCAGAAAGCCAGACCCGTTAGACCGGGGGGTAGAGCACGGTCCCATGTCTCTACCACCTTCCTATCAAAAGTTATGAAGCTTCAAAGTTTACGAGACAGGTGTCTCAACCCCCCGAAAACCCTTATACCTAACCCCCCCTAACCCTAACCCCCCTAACCCCCTAACCCTAACCCCTAACCCTAACCCTAACCCCTAACCCCCCTAACCCTCCCCCTAACCCTAACCCTAACCCCCTAACCCTAACCCCCCCTAACCCTACCCTAACCCTAACCCCTAACCCTTGTTATTTTGGGGGATTTTATTTCATATTTTGATTCATGTTTTATTGATTTTCATTAAAAACTCAAATTGGAGATTACTTAAAACTAAATTTGAACAAAAAACACAGAAGGCAAATTGGAATTGAAAATCTTTATTGGAAATGAGCCAAAGTAATGGACACGAAATATGACAACCTGGAAAAAAGAAATACTTACCTGTAAAAAAAGTAAAAAATACTTACCTGAAAAGGAAAAAACCTGTAAAAGAAATACTTACCTGGAACATTAAAAAAAACAATTATGGAGGTAGAGGGATGTGAGGCTGCGGACCGTCGGGTGCGATGGCCCGTGCACGCTCTGTTCCTCCTGGAGTGCGTACAGGGACTCGATTGCTGTGACCCTGTCCACTCCGAGAGGGACAGGTTCTTTTCTCACTCCTAACCCTAACCCCTAACCCCCCTAACCCTAACCCCCTATAACACTAGGGGAAACAAGTGCCAAACCCTAACCATAACACTAGGGGAAACAAGTGGGAAAACCTAAGAAAACATCACCAAACACTAGGGGAAACAAGTGGAAGTCACTTCCTTTGACTTGACAAAACATGTCAGAAAAGTTAGCAAAAATGCTAATGCTAAGCTAGCCCAATGCTAAGCTAGCACCACAGGAAACAGTAGGGAGTCAAGTGGGAAACACTAGGGGAAACAAGTGCCAAACCCTGACCATAACACTAGGGGAAACAAGTGTCAAACCCTGACCATAACACTAGGGGAAACAAGTGCCAAACCCTAACCATAACACTAGGGGAAACAAGTGGGAAAACCTAAGAAAACATCACCAAACACTAGGGGAAACAAGTGGAAGTCACTTCCTTTGACTTGACAAAACATGTCAGAAAAGTTAGCAAAAATGCTAATGCTAAGCTAGCCCAATGCTAAGCTAGCACCACAGGAAACAGTAGGGAGTCAAGTGGGAAACACTAGGGGAAACAAGTGCCAAACCCTGACCATAACACTAGGGGAAACAAGTGTCAAACCCTGACCATAACACTAGGGGAAACAAGTGCCAAACCCTAACCATAACACTAGGGGAAACAAGTGGGAAAACCTAAGAAAACATCACCAAACACTAGGGGAAACAAGTGGAAGTCACTTCCTTTGACTTGACAAAACATGTCAGAAAAGTTAGCAAAAATGCTAATGCTAAGCTAGCCCAATGCTAAGCTAGCAACAGCAAAGCATCATGGGAACCAGGAAGTAGGCTCCCTTCCCTAATTTGCATATATTTCCCATCATGCCTCTCAAAAACCTACAACACAACACCGTGATAGTGAAGGGCATGTCCAATGGTGACCTCTGCTGGCAGCCAGCAGCCAGTCATACCCTGACTGACCACCAGGGTTGGCTTTTCCCATTTGGGACAAAGCAAGAAAGGCAGCCCCCTGCACTCACTGCCTTTCTGGTTACACCTACCGTATCTGCCCTCACCCGTCGCTAGGACAGATACGGATCGGATATTCGGGATCCCGGTTCGATGCATACTTACCTTCAAAAATTTCATCCTCAGAAACCTATACCAAACCACTCCAAATGCTCTGAAACGTGCTCCTAAACACTTTCTGGGAGATGCATTTGGCCCTTGACACTTTGTCAAATTCTCAGCCCATTCATTTCAATGGGGATAGTTCACCGCCACATATCTCCGGAACGGAAGGTCGTAGAGACTTGAAACCAAATTCCGCCTGCCATAATTCGACCCTTCTGAGCGTCCCTGAGGTGGTTGCATCTCTCTACGACCTTCCGTTCCCGAGATACAGACCACCGGAAGTCAAAAAGTGGGCGTATCTCCCGACCGGAAGGTCCTACCGCAAATCTGACACCACCAGCAGAAAGCCAGACCCGTTAGACCGGGGGGTAGAGCACGGTCCCATGTCTCTACCACCTTCCTATCAAAAGTTATGAAGCTTCAAAGTTTACGAGACAGGTGTCTCAACCCCCCGAAAACCCTTATACCTAACCCTAACCCTACCCTAACCCTAACCCCCTAACCCTAACCCCCTAACCCTAACCCTAACCCCCCTAACCCTAACCCCTACCCTAACCCTAACCCCTAACCCCCTAACCCTAACCCTAACCCCCTACCCTAACCCTAACCCTAACCCCCTACCCTAACCCTAACCCCTAACCCTAACCCTACCCCCTAACCCTAACCCCCTAACCCCCTAACCCTAACCCTAACCCCTGTCTTATCCTGAACCTAACCCCAGCCCTGTATGTTAGCCCTAACCCTAACCACTTTGTCCCCACCCTTTGACCCTAAGTTCATTTTTAACCCTAATCCTAAACCCAACCCTTTTGATTTTTTGTATTTAATATGAGGGTTGCATATGTATCAATTAGTAATGGGGAATTAAATTAGTAAAAATTTGAAAAATTGGCTTAAAAATTCTAAAAAACAGGGCTCATAAATTTATTAGCACAATTCATAGGGTTTGCAAGACTATTTACAGTTAAAAATGGATTAAAAACACATTGGATAAAAACAGTTATTAAAAATTAATTTGGCTTTAAAATTGATTAAAGGTAATTTCATAGAGTGCAAATATATTATTTTTGGCTAAAAAATAGTTAAAATGTAATGCAGATTAAAAATAAAGACCAAATTCATTTTTACCGAACGAAACTTAAAAAAGACGAATGGGATTTTACACAGCCGAGGGGAGAGTATAAAAGGCGGAGCTCGCACAGGAGCTCATTTTCCACTCGGCACTCGATGGGAGCACATCTCTGCCAGTCCAACTGTTGCCAGCTAACCCTAGCTTACAGTTTTCTGTGTGCCACACCTGAGGAAGACCGTACACGGTTGAAACGTTGTGTTTTTTGTGTTTATTTTTAAATAAACAGTTTTTTTTGGCACACCTTCCTTTGTTCTTTATTATTTTTACGTGATTTTTTCCTTTCCACATTTTTGGAAAGTGTTTTTTGTTTGCATTAAAAATAAAACATTTTTTTGGGAGAACAAATTTAATTTTTGAAAAAAGAAGAAAAAGAAAAAAATACTGGACGCCATGGAAGACGGCTGGACGGTGGTGCGCTATGGCCGCCGGCGCCAGCGTGACCGCCAAGTCTTCTGGGACGGGTACGGAGGACCGCAGGGAGGGATGGACCGTGCACGCTCCTTTTCCTTCCGGAGAAGGGATTTTCTTTCCAATCCTAACCCTTACCAGCCAGGTCCCGGTGGAGTGGGCGATGCCCCTACCCACATCTCCTTCCCTAACCCTAACCTATCCCCCCTCCCTGCCCTAACCCTAACCCTAGAAAAAACAGAAAAAGCCTAAAAAAATGGAAAAACAGAAAAAACAGAAAAAGAAGCCTAAATAGAGTGGATACTAAGGATGGGGGTGCCAGAAAACAAGATGACAGAAAGAGTGGACTAAGGAATAGGGGGTGCCATAAAGAAAAAGGGAAAGAAAGAAAGCTCCCCAAGTAGGGTTGAGAAGAAAGATAAAGAAAGCTCCCCAAGTAGGGTTGAGAGGAAAAGAGGAATAGAGAGAAAAATAGAGAAAAAACTAAGTACAGAAAAAAAGAGAAAGCCAAGAAAAACCTAAGTAAGAAGAACAGAAAAGTAAAAGACAAGAAAAGTCAGAAAAGTAAAGCTAAGTTAAGAAAGGTATAAATAGAGGACAAGACAGTCCCTACCCTCATTGAGCCCAGCCTGATGAAGGCGAAGTAACGCCGAAACGTCGCGACGGGCTCAATAGAAAAAGCTAATGGCCACTATCACCCAAGTATGGGCAATTTTTTGATCCGGGGGCATCAGTGCCCACCCCAGTCGAGTGAGCGTGCACCAGGGGACCCAGACTTCGGCCTGGGACCCCTTTCTTTACCCAAACCCTTACCAGCCAGGTCCCGGTGGAGTGGGCGATGCCCCTACCCACATCTCCTTCCCTAACCCTAACCTATCCCCCCTCCCTGCCCTAACCCTAACCCTAGAAAAAACAGAAAAAGCCTAAAAAAATGGAAAAACAGAAAAAACAGAAAAAGAAGCCTAAATAGAGTGGATACTAAGGATGGGGGTGCCAGAAAAACAAGATGACAGAAAGAGTGGACTAAGGAATAGGGGGTGCCATAAAGAAAAAGGGAAAGAAAAGAAAGCTCCCCAAGTAGGGTTGAGAAGAAAGATAAAGAAAGCTCCCCAAGTAGGGTTGAGAGGAAAAGAGGAATAGAGAGAAAAATAGAGAAAAAACTAAGTACAGAAAAAAAGAGAAAGCCAAGAAAAAACCTAAGTAAGAAGAAACAGAAAAGTAAAAGACAAGAAAAGTCAGAAAAGTAAAGCTAAGTTAAGAAAGGTATAAATAGAGGACAAGACAGTCCCTACCCTCATTGAGCCCAGCCTGATGAAGGCGAAGTAACGCCGAAACGTCGCGACGGGCTCAATAGAAAAAGCTAATGGCCACTATCACCCAAGTATGGGCAATTTTTTGATCCGGGGGCATCAGTGCCCACCCCAGTCGAGTGAGCGTGCACCAGGGGACCCAGACTTCGGCCTGGGACCCCTTTCTTTACCCAAACCCTAACCCCTAACCCTAACCCTAACCCTACCCTGGGACCCCTTTCTTTACCCAAACCCCTAACCCTAACCCCCCTAACCCTGTGATTATGCGCAGAGGTCCACCCTACCAGCCAACCTCAGATCTCTACGCAGGCACACATGAATGCACGTACATTTACACACATCCAGAAATAACCTACCAAAAATCGAAAAATTCCAAGAAATCCAAACATCGAAATGCTTGCACATACATGTGATTATGCGCAGAGGTCCACCCTACCAGCCAACCTCAGATCTCTACGCAGGCACACATGAATGCACGTACATTTACACACATCCAGAAATAACCTACCAAAAATCAACCAAATTCCAAGAAATCCAAACATCGAAATGCTTGCACATACATGTGATTATGCGCAGAGGTCCACCCTACCAGCCAACCTCAGATCTCTACGCAGGCACACATGAATGCACGTACATTTACACACATCCAGAAATAACCTCCCAAAAATCAAAAATTCCAAGAAATCCAAACATCGAAATGCTTGCACATACATGTGATTATGCGCAGAGGTCCACCCTACCAGCCAACCTCAGATCTCTACGCAGGCACACATGAATGCACGTACATTTACACACATCCAGAGATAAAATCCCCCACAGAAACCAAATTCCAAGAAATCCAAACATCGAAATGCTTGCACACACATGCGATTATGCGCAGAGGTCCACCCTACCAGCCAACCTCAGATCTCTACGCAGGCACACATGAATGCACGTACATTTACACACATCCAGAAATAACCTCCCAAAAATCAAAAAATTCCAAGAAATCCAAACATCGAAATGCTTGCACATACATGTGATTATGCGCAGAGGTCCACCCTACCAGCCAACCTCAGATCTCTACGCAGGCACACATGAATGCACGTACATTTACACACATCCAGAAATAACCTACCAAAAATCAAAAAATTCCAAGAAATCCAAACATCGAAATGCTTGCACACACATGCGATTATGCGCAGAGGTCCACCCTACCAGCCAACCTCAGATCTCTACGCAGGCACACATGAATGCACGTACATTTACACACTCCAGAAATAACCTCCCAAATATCAAAAAATTCCAAGAAATCCAAACATCGAAATGCTTGCACATACATGTGATTATGCGCAGAGGTCCACCCTACCAGCCAACCTCAGATCTCTACGCAGGCACACATGAATGCACGTACATTTACACACATCCAGAATAACCTCCCAAAATCAACCAAATTCCAAGAAATCCAAACATCGAAATGCTTGCACATACATGTGATTATGCGCAGAGGTCCACCCTACCAGCCAACCTCAGATCTCTACGCAGGCACACATGAATGCACGTACATTTACACACATCCAGAGATAAACTCCCCCACAGAAACCAAATTCCAAGAAATCCAAACATCGAAATGCTTGCACACACATGCGATTATGCGCAGAGGTCCACCCTACCAGCCAACCTCAGATCTCTACGCAGGCACACATGAATGCACGTACATTTACACACATCCAGAAATAACCTCCAAAAATCAAAAATTCCAAGAAATCCAAACATCGAAATGCTTGCACATACATGTGATTATGCGCAGAGGTCCACCCTACCAGCCAACCTCAGATCTCTACGCAGGCACACATGAATGCACGTACATTTACACACATCCAGAAATAACCTCCCACAAATCAACAAATTCCAAGAATCCAAACATCGAAATGCTTGCACATACATGTGATTATGCGCAGAGGTCCACCCTACCAGCCAACCTCAGATCTCTACGCAGGCACACATGAATGCACGTACATTTACACACATCCAGAGATAAACTCCCCCACAGAAACCAAATTCCAAGAAATCCAAACATCGAAATGTTTGCACACACATGCGATTATGCGCAGAGGTCCACCCTACCAGCCAACCTCAGATCTCTACGCAGGCACACATGAATGCACGTACATTTACACACCTCCAGAAATAACCTCCCAAAAATCAACCAAATTCCAAGAAATCCAAACATCGAAATGCTTGCACATACATGTGATTATGCGCAGAGGTCCACCCTACCAGCCAACCTCAGATCTCTACGCAGGCACACATGAATGCACGTACATTTACACACATCCAGAAATAACCTCCCACAAATCAAAAAATTACAAGAAATCCAAACATGGCAATGCTTGCACATACATGTGATTATGCGCAGAGGTCCACCCTACCAGCCAACCTCAGATCTCTACGCAGGCACACATGAATGCACGTACATTTACACACATCCAGAAATAACCTCCCAAAAATCAACCAAATTCCAAGAAATCCAAACATCGAAATGCTTGCACATACATGTGATTATGCGCAGAGGTCCACCCTACCAGCCAACCTCAGATCTCTACGCAGGCACACATGAATGCACGTACATTTACACACATCCAGAAATAACCTCCCACAAATCAACCAAATTCCAAGAAATCCAAACATCGAAATGCTTGCACATACATGTGATTATGCGCAGAGGTCCACCCTACCAGCCAACCTCAGATCTCTACGCAGGCACACATGAATGCACGTACATTTACACACATCCAGAGATAAAATCCCCCACAGAAACCAAATTCCAAGAAATCCAAACATCGAAATGCTTGCACAACATGGATTATGCGCAGAGGTCCACCCTACCAGCCAACCTCAGATCTCTACGCAGGCACACATGAATGCACGTACATTTACACACCTCCAGAAATAACCTCCCAAAAATCAAAAAATTCCAAGAAATCCAAACATCGAAATGCTTGCACATACATGTGATTATGCGCAGAGGTCCACCCTACCAGCCAACCTCAGATCTCTACGCAGGCACACATGAATGCACGTACATTTACACACATCCAGAAATAACCTCCCACAAATCAAAAAATTCCAAGAAATCCAAACATCGAAATGCTTGCACATACATGTGATTATGCGCAGAGGTCCACCCTACCAGCCAACCTCAGATCTCTACGCAGGCACACATGAATGCACGTACATTTACACACATCCAGAAATAACTCCCAAAAACCAAATTCCAAGAAATCCAAACATCGAAATATTCCACAACATGCGATTATGCGCAGAGGTCCACCCTACCAGCCAACCTCAGATCTCTACGCAGGCACACATGAATGCACGTACATTTACACACTCCAGAAATAACCTCCCAAAAATCAACCAAATTCCAAGAAATCCAAACATCGAAATGCTTGCACATACATGTGATTATGCGCAGAGGTCCACCCTACCAGCCAACCTCAGATCTCTACGCAGGCACACATGAATGCACGTACATTTACACACATCCAGAAATAACCTCCCACAAATCAACAAATTCCAAGAAATCCAAACATGGCAATGCTTGCACATACATGTGATTATGCGCAGAGGTCCACCCTACCAGCCAACCTCAGATCTCTACGCAGGCACACATGAATGCACGTACATTTACACACATCCAGAAATAACCTCCCAAAATCAACCAAATTCCAAGAAATCCAAACATCGAAATGCTTGCACATACATGTGATTATGCGCAGAGGTCCACCCTACCAGCCAACCTCAGATCTCTACGCAGGCACACATGAATGCACGTACATTTACACACATCCAGAAATAACCTCCCACAAATCAACCAAATTCCAAGAAATCCAAACATCGAAATGCTTGCACATACATGTGATTATGCGCAGAGGTCCACCCTACCAGCCAACCTCAGATCTCTACGCAGGCACACATGAATGCACGTACATTTACACACATCCAGAGATAAAATCCCCCACAGAAACCAAATTCCAAGAAATCCAAACATCGAAATGCTTGCACACACATGCGATTATGCGCAGAGGTCCACCCTACCAGCCAACCTCAGATCTCTACGCAGGCACACATGAATGCACGTACATTTACACACATCCAGAAATAACCTCCCAAAATCAAAAAATTCCAAGAAATCCAAACATCGAAATGCTTGCACATACATGTGATTATGCGCAGAGGTCCACCCTACCAGCCAACCTCAGATCTCTACGCAGGCACACATGAATGCACGTACATTTACACACATCCAGAAATAACCTCCCAAAAACCAAATTCCAAGAAATCCAAACATCGAAATGCTTGCACAACATGGATTATGCGCAGAGGTCCACCCTACCAGCCAACCTCAGATCTCTACGCAGGCACACATGAATGCACGTACATTTACACACATCCAGAAATAACCTCCCAAAATCAACAAATTCCAAGAAATCCAAACATCGAAATGCTTGCACATACATGTGATTATGCGCAGAGGTCCACCCTACCAGCCAACCTCAGATCTCTACGCAGGCACACATGAATGCACGTACATTTACACACATCCAGAAATAACCTCCCAAAAATCAAAAAATTCCAAGAAATCCAAACATCGAAATGCTTGCACATACATGTGATTATGCGCAGAGGTCCACCCTACCAGCCAACCTCAGATCTCTACGCAGGCACACATGAATGCACGTACATTTACACACATCCAGAAATAACCTCCCAAAAATCAAAAAATTCCAAGAAATCCAAACATCGAAATGCTTGCACATACATGTGATTATGCGCAGAGGTCCACCCTACCAGCCAACCTCAGATCTCTACGCAGGCACACATGAATGCACGTACATTTACACACATCCAGAAATAACCTCCCAAAAATCAAAAATTCCAAGAAATCCAAACATCGAAATGCTTGCACATACATGTGATTATGCGCAGAGGTCCACCCTACCAGCCAACCTCAGATCTCTACGCAGGCACACATGAATGCACGTACATTTACACACATCCAGAAATAACCTCCCAAAATCAACAAATTCCAAGAAATCCAAACATCGAAATGCTTGCACATACATGTGATTATGCGCAGAGGTCCACCCTACCAGCCAACCTCAGATCTCTACGCAGGCACACATGAATGCACGTACATTTACACACATCCAGAAATAACCTCCCAAAAAATCCAAACATCGAAATGCTTGCACATACATGTGATTATGCGCAGAGGTCCACCCTACCAGCCAACCTCAGATCTCTACGCAGGCACACATGAATGCACGTACATTTACACACATCCAGAAATAACCTCCCAAAATCAACAAATTCCAAGAAATCCAAACATCGAAATGCTTGCACATACATGTGATTATGCGCAGAGGTCCACCCTACCAGCCAACCTCAGATCTCTACGCAGGCACACATGAATGCACGTACATTTACACACATCCAGAAATAACCTCCCAAAATCAAAAAATTCCAAGAAATCCAAACATCGAAATGCTTGCACATACATGTGATTATGCGCAGAGGTCCACCCTACCAGCCAACCTCAGATCTCTACGCAGGCACACATGAATGCACGTACATTTACACACATCCAGAAATAACCTCCCACAAATCAACAAATTCCAAGAAATCCAAACATCGAAATGCTTGCACATACATGTGATTATGCGCAGAGGTCCACCCTACCAGCCAACCTCAGATCTCTACGCAGGCACACATGAATGCACGTACATTTACACACATCCAGAAATAACCTCCCAAAAATCAACAAATTCCAAGAAATCCAAACATCGAAATGCTTGCACATACATGTGATTATGCGCAGAGGTCCACCCTACCAGCCAACCTCAGATCTCTACGCAGGCACACATGAATGCACGTACATTTACACACATCCAGAAATAACCTCCCAAAAATCAAAAAATTCCAAGAAATCCAAACATCGAAATGCTTGCACATACATGTGATTATGCGCAGAGGTCCACCCTACCAGCCAACCTCAGATCTCTACGCAGGCACACATGAATGCACGTACATTTACACACATCCAGAAATAACCTCCCAAAATCAACCAAATTCCAAGAAATCCAAACATCGAAATGCTTGCACATACATGTGATTATGCGCAGAGGTCCACCCTACCAGCCAACCTCAGATCTCTACGCAGGCACACATGAATGCACGTACATTTACACACATCCAGAAATAACCTCCCACAGAAACCAAATTCCAAGAAATCCAAACATCGAAATGCTTGCACAACATGTGATTATGCGCAGAGGTCCACCCTACCAGCCAACCTCAGATCTCTACGCAGGCACACATGAATGCACGTACATTTACACACATCCAGAAATAACCTCCCAAAAATCAAAAATTCCAAGAAATCCAAACATCGAAATGCTTGCACATACATGTGATTATGCGCAGAGGTCCACCCTACCAGCCAACCTCAGATCTCTACGCAGGCACACATGAATGCACGTACATTTACACACATCCAGAAATAACCTCCCACAAATCAACCAAATTCCAAGAAATCCAAACATCGAAATGCTTGCACATACATGTGATTATGCGCAGAGGTCCACCCTACCAGCCAACCTCAGATCTCTACGCAGGCACACATGAATGCACGTACATTTACACACATCCAGAAATAACCTCCCAAAATCAACAAATTCCAAGAAATCCAAACATCGAAATGCTTGCACATACATGTGATTATGCGCAGAGGTCCACCCTACCAGCCAACCTCAGATCTCTACGCAGGCACACATGAATGCACGTACATTTACACACATCCAGAAATAACCTCCCAAAAATCAAAAAATTCCAAGAAATCCAAACATCGAAATGCTTGCACATACATGTGATTATGCGCAGAGGTCCACCCTACCAGCCAACCTCAGATCTCTACGCAGGCACACATGAATGCACGTACATTTACACACATCCAGAAATAACCTCCCAAAATCAACAAATTCCAAGAAATCCAAACATCGAAATGCTTGCACATACATGTGATTATGCGCAGAGGTCCACCCTACCAGCCAACCTCAGATCTCTACGCAGGCACACATGAATGCACGTACATTTACACACATCCAGAAATAACCTCCCAAAATCAACAAATTCCAAGAAATCCAAACATCGAAATGCTTGCACATACATGTGATTATGCGCAGAGGTCCACCCTACCAGCCAACCTCAGATCTCTACGCAGGCACACATGAATGCACGTACATTTACACACATCCAGAATAACCTCCCAAAAACCAAATTCCAAGAAATCCAAACATCGAAATGCTTGCACATACATGTGATTATGCGCAGAGGTCCACCCTACCAGCCAACCTCAGATCTCTACGCAGGCACACATGAATGCACGTACATTTACACACATCCAGAAATAACCTCCCACAAATCAAAAAATTACAAGAAATGCAAACATCGAAATGCTTGCACATACATGTGATTATGCGCAGAGGTCCACCCTACCAGCCAACCTCAGATCTCTACGCAGGCACACATGAATGCACGTACATTTACACACATCCAGAAATAAAATCCCCCACAGAAACCAAATTCCAAGAAATCCAAACATCGAAATGCTTGCACATACATGTGATTATGCGCAGAGGTCCACCCTACCAGCCAACCTCAGATCTCTACGCAGGCACACATGAATGCACGTACATTTACACACATCCAGAAATAACCTCCCAAAAATCAAAAATTCCAAGAAATCCAAACATCGAAATGCTTGCACATACATGTGATTATGCGCAGAGGTCCACCCTACCAGCCAACCTCAGATCTCTACGCAGGCACACATGAATGCACGTACATTTACACACATCCAGAAATAACCTCCCAAAATCAACAAATTCCAAGAAATCCAAACATCGAAATGCTTGCACATACATGTGATTATGCGCAGAGGTCCACCCTACCAGCCAACCTCAGATCTCTACGCAGGCACACATGAATGCACGTACATTTACACACATCCAGAAATAACCTCCCAAAATCAACCAAATTCCAAGAAATCCAAACATCGAAATGCTTGCACATACATGTGATTATGCGCAGAGGTCCACCCTACCAGCCAACCTCAGATCTCTACGCAGGCACACATGAATGCACGTACATTTACACACATCCAGAAATAACCTCCCAAAATCAACCAAATTCCAAGAAATCCAAACATCGAAATGCTTGCACATACATGTGATTATGCGCAGAGGTCCACCCTACCAGCCAACCTCAGATCTCTACGCAGGCACACATGAATGCACGTACATTTACACACATCCAGAAATAACCCCCACAGAAACCAAATTCCAAGAAATCCAAACATCGAAATGCTTGCACACACATGCGATTATGCGCAGAGGTCCACCCTACCAGCCAACCTCAGATCTCTACGCAGGCACACATGAATGCACGTACATTTACACACATCCAGAAATAACCTCCCACAAATCAACCAAATTCCAAGAAATCCAAACATCGAAATGCTTGCACATACATGTGATTATGCGCAGAGGTCCACCCTACCAGCCAACCTCAGATCTCTACGCAGGCACACATGAATGCACGTACATTTACACACATCCAGAAATAACCTCCCAAAAATCAACCAAATTCCAAGAAATCCAAACATCGAAATGCTTGCACATACATGTGATTATGCGCAGAGGTCCACCCTACCAGCCAACCTCAGATCTCTACGCAGGCACACATGAATGCACGTACATTTACACACATCCAGAAATAACCTCCCAAAAATCAAAAAATTCCAAGAAATCCAAACATCGAAATGCTTGCACATACATGTGATTATGCGCAGAGGTCCACCCTACCAGCCAACCTCAGATCTCTACGCAGGCACACATGAATGCACGTACATTTACACACATCCAGAAATAACCTCCCAAAAACCAAATTCCAAGAAATCCAAACATCGAAATGCTTGCACATACATGGATTATGCGCAGAGGTCCACCCTACCAGCCAACCTCAGATCTCTACGCAGGCACACATGAATGCACGTACATTTACACACATCCAGAAATAACCTCCCAAAATCAACCAAATTCCAAGAAATCCAAACATCGAAATGCTTGCACATACATGTGATTATGCGCAGAGGTCCACCCTACCAGCCAACCTCAGATCTCTACGCAGGCACACATGAATGCACGTACATTTACACACATCCAGAAATAACCTCCCAAAAATCAAAAATTCCAAGAAATCCAAACATCGAAATGCTTGCACATACATGTGATTATGCGCAGAGGTCCACCCTACCAGCCAACCTCAGATCTCTACGCAGGCACACATGAATGCACGTACATTTACACACATCCAGAAATAACCTCCCAAAACTCAACCAAATTCCAAGAAATCCAAACATCGAAATGCTTGCACATACATGTGATTATGCGCAGAGGTCCACCCTACCAGCCAACCTCAGATCTCTACGCAGGCACACATGAATGCACGTACATTTACACACATCCAGAAATAACCTCCCAAAAATCAAAAAATTCCAAGAAATCCAAACATCGAAATGCTTGCACATACATGTGATTATGCGCAGAGGTCCACCCTACCAGCCAACCTCAGATCTCTACGCAGGCACACATGAATGCACGTACATTTACACACATCCAGAAATAACCTCCCAAAAATCAAAAATTCCAAGAAATCCAAACATCGAAATGCTTGCACATACATGTGATTATGCGCAGAGGTCCACCCTACCAGCCAACCTCAGATCTCTACGCAGGCACACATGAATGCACGTACATTTACACACATCCAGAAATAACCTCCCAAAAATCAAAAATTCCAAGAAATCCAAACATCGAAATGCTTGCACATACATGTGATTATGCGCAGAGGTCCACCCTACCAGCCAACCTCAGATCTCTACGCAGGCACACATGAATGCACGTACATTTACACACATCCAGAAATAACCTCCCAAAATCAACCAAATTCCAAGAAATCCAAACATCGAAATGCTTGCACATACATGTGATTATGCGCAGAGGTCCACCCTACCAGCCAACCTCAGATCTCTACGCAGGCACACATGAATGCACGTACATTTACACACATCCAGAAATAACCTCCCAAAAATCAAAAAATTCCAAGAAATCCAAACATCGAAATGCTTGCACATACATGTGATTATGCGCAGAGGTCCACCCTACCAGCCAACCTCAGATCTCTACGCAGGCACACATGAATGCACGTACATTTACACACATCCAGAAATAACCTCCCAAAATCAACCAAATTCCAAGAAATCCAAACATCGAAATGCTTGCACATACATGTGATTATGCGCAGAGGTCCACCCTACCAGCCAACCTCAGATCTCTACGCAGGCACACATGAATGCACGTACATTACACACATCCAGAAATAACCTCCCAAAATCAAAAATTCCAAGAAATCCAAACATCGAAATGCTTGCACATACATGTGATTATGCGCAGAGGTCCACCCTACCAGCCAACCTCAGATCTCTACGCAGGCACACATGAATGCACGTACATTTACACACATCCAGAAATAACCTCCAAAAATCAACCAAATTCCACCAAATTCCAAGAAATCCAAACATCGAAATGCTTGCACATACATGTGATTATGCGCAGAGGTCCACCCTACCAGCCAACCTCAGATCTCTACGCAGGCACACATGAATGCACGTACATTTACACACATCCAGAAATAACCTCCCAAAATCAAAAATTCCAAGAAATCCAAACATCGAAATGCTTGCACATACATGTGATTATGCGCAGAGGTCCACCCTACCAGCCAACCTCAGATCTCTACGCAGGCACACATGAATGCACGTACATTTACACACATCCAGAAATAACCTCCCACAAAAAAAAACAAATTCCAAGAAATCCAAACATCGAAATGCTTGCACATACATGTGATTATGCGCAGAGGTCCACCCTACCAGCCAACCTCAGATCTCTACGCAGGCACACATGAATGCACGTACATTTACACACATCCAGAAATAACCTCCCAAAAATCAAAAAATTCCAAGAAATCCAAACATCGAAATGCTTGCACATACATGTGATTATGCGCAGAGGTCCACCCTACCAGCCAACCTCAGATCTCTACGCAGGCACACATGAATGCACGTACATTTACACACATCCAGAAATAACCTCCCAAAAATCAACCAAATTCCAAGAAATCCAAACATCGAAATGCTTGCACATACATGTGATTATGCGCAGAGGTCCACCCTACCAGCCAACCTCAGATCTCTACGCAGGCACACATGAATGCACGTACATTTACACACATCCAGAAATAACCTCCCAAAATCAACCAAATTCCAAGAAATCCAAACATCGAAATGCTTGCACATACATGTGATTATGCGCAGAGGTCCACCCTACCAGCCAACCTCAGATCTCTACGCAGGCACACATGAATGCACGTACATTTACACACATCCAGAAATAACCTCCCACAAATCAACCAAATTCCAAGAAATCCAAACATCGAAATGCTTGCACACACATGCGATTATGCGCAGAGGTCCACCCTACCAGCCAACCTCAGATCTCTACGCAGGCACACATGAATGCACGTACATTTACACACATCCAGAAATAACCTCCCACAAATCAACCAAATTCCAAGAAATCCAAACATCGAAATGCTTGCACATACATGTGATTATGCGCAGAGGTCCACCCTACCAGCCAACCTCAGATCTCTACGCAGGCACACATGAATGCACGTACATTTACACACATCCAGAAATAACCTTCCAAGAAATCCAAACATCGAAATGCTTGCACATACATGTGATTATGCGCAGAGGTCCACCCTACCAGCCAACCTCAGATCTCTACGCAGGCACACATGAATGCACGTACATTTACACACATCCAGAAATAACCTCCCAAAATCAAAAAATTCCAAGAAATCCAAACATCGAAATGCTTGCACATACATGTGATTATGCGCAGAGGTCCACCCTACCAGCCAACCTCAGATCTCTACGCAGGCACACATGAATGCACGTACATTTACACACATCCAGAAATAACCTCCACAAATCAACCAAATTCCAAGAAATCCAAACATCGAAATGCTTGCACATACATGCGATTATGCGCAGAGGTCCACCCTACCAGCCAACCTCAGATCTCTACGCAGGCACACATGAATGCACGTACATTTACACACATCCAGAAATAACCTCCCAAAAATCAACCAAATTCCAAGAAATCCAAACATCGAAATGCTTGCACATACATGTGATTATGCGCAGAGGTCCACCCTACCAGCCAACCTCAGATCTCTACGCAGGCACACATGAATGCACGTACATTTACACACATCCAGAATAACCTCCCAAAAATCAACAAATTCCAAGAAATCCAAACATCGAAATGCTTGCACATACATGCGATTATGCGCAGAGGTCCACCCTACCAGCCAACCTCAGATCTCTACGCAGGCACACATGAATGCACGTACATTTACACACATCCAGAAATAACCTCCCAAAAATCAACCAAATTCCAAGAAATCCAAACATCGAAATGCTTGCACATACATGTGATTATGCGCAGAGGTCCACCCTACCAGCCAACCTCAGATCTCTACGCAGGCACACATGAATGCACGTACATTTACACACATCCAGAAATAACCATGTGATTATCCACAAAATCCCACAAAAATTCCAAGAAATCCAAACATCGAAATGCTTGCACATACATGTGATTATGCGCAGAGGTCCACCCTACCAGCCAACCTCAGATCTCTACGCAGGCACACATGAATGCACGTACATTTACACACATCCAGAAATAACCTCCCAAAAATCAAAAAATTCCAAGAAATCCAAACATCGAAATGCTTGCACATACATGTGATTATGCGCAGAGGTCCACCCTACCAGCCAACCTCAGATCTCTACGCAGGCACACATGAATGCACGTACATTTACACACATCCAGAAATAACCTCCCAAATCAACAAATTCCAAGAAATCCAAACATCGAAATGCTTGCACATACATGTGATTATGCGCAGAGGTCCACCCTACCAGCCAACCTCAGATCTCTACGCAGGCACACATGAATGCACGTACATTTACACACATCCAGAAATAACCTCCCACAAATCAAAAAATTACAAGAAATCCAAACATCGAAATGCTTGCACATACATGTGATTATGCGCAGAGGTCCACCCTACCAGCCACCTCAGATCTCTACGCAGGCACACATGAATGCACGTACATTTACACACATCCAGAAATAACCTCCCAAAAATCAACCAAATTCCAAGAAATCCAAACATCGAAATGCTTGCACATACATGTGATTATGCGCAGAGGTCCACCCTACCAGCCAACCTCAGATCTCTACGCAGGCACACATGAATGCACGTACATTTACACACATCCAGAATAACCTCCCAAAATCAAAAATTCCAAGAAATCCAAACATCGAAATGCTTGCACATACATGTGATTATGCGCAGAGGTCCACCCTACCAGCCAACCTCAGATCTCTACGCAGGCACACATGAATGCACGTACATTTACACACATCCAGAAATAACCTCCCACAATCAAAAAATTCCAAGAAATCCAAACATCGAAATGCTTGCACATACATGTGATTATGCGCAGAGGTCCACCCTACCAGCCAACCTCAGATCTCTACGCAGGCACACATGAATGCACGTACATTTACACACATCCAGAAATAACCTCCCAAAAATCAACCAAATTCCAAGAAATCCAAACATCGAAATGCTTGCACATACATGTGATTATGCGCAGAGGTCCACCCTACCAGCCAACCTCAGATCTCTACGCAGGCACACATGAATGCACGTACATTTACACACATCCAGAAATAACCTCCCACAAATCAACCAAATTCCAAGAAATCCAAACATCGAAATGCTTGCACATACATGTGATTATGCGCAGAGGTCCACCCTACCAGCCAACCTCAGATCTCTACGCAGGCACACATGAATGCACGTACATTTACACACATCCAGAAATAACCTCCCAAACAACCAAATTCCAAGAAATCCAAACATCGAAATGCTTGCACATACATGTGATTATGCGCAGAGGTCCACCCTACCAGCCAACCTCAGATCTCTACGCAGGCACACATGAATGCACGTACATTTACACACATCCAGAAATAACCTCCCACAAATCAACCAAATTCCAAGAAATCCAAACATCGAAATGCTTGCACATACATGTGATTATGCGCAGAGGTCCACCCTACCAGCCAACCTCAGATCTCTACGCAGGCACACATGAATGCACGTACATTTACACACATCCAGAAATAACCTCCCACAAATCAAAAATTCCAAGAAATCCAAACATCGAAATGCTTGCACATACATGTGATTATGCGCAGAGGTCCACCCTACCAGCCAACCTCAGATCTCTACGCAGGCACACATGAATGCACGTACATTTACACACATCCAGAAATAACCTCCCAAAATCAACAAATTCCAAGAAATCCAAACATCGAAATGCTTGCACATACATGTGATTATGCGCAGAGGTCCACCCTACCAGCCAACCTCAGATCTCTACGCAGGCACACATGAATGCACGTACATTTACACACATCCAGAAATAACCTCCCAAAATCAAAAAATTCCAAGAAATCCAAACATCGAAATGCTTGCACATACATGTGATTATGCGCAGAGGTCCACCCTACCAGCCAACCTCAGATCTCTACGCAGGCACACATGAATGCACGTACATTTACACACATCCAGAAATAACCTCCCAAAAATCAACAAATTCCAGAAATCCAAACATCGAAATGCTTGCACATACATGTGATTATGCGCAGAGGTCCACCCTACCAGCCAACCTCAGATCTCTACGCAGGCACACATGAATGCACGTACATTTACACACATCCAGAAATAACCTCCCACAAATCAACAAATTCCAAGAAATCCAAACATCGAAATGCTTGCACATACATGTGATTATGCGCAGAGGTCCACCCTACCAGCCAACCTCAGATCTCTACGCAGGCACACATGAATGCACGTACATTTACACACATCCAGAAATAACCTCCCAAAAATCAACCAAATTCCAAGAAATCCAAACATCGAAATGCTTGCACATACATGTGATTATGCGCAGAGGTCCACCCTACCAGCCAACCTCAGATCTCTACGCAGGCACACATGAATGCACGTACATTTACACACATCCAGAAATAACCTCCCAAAAATCAAAAAATTCCAAGAAATCCAAACATCGAAATGCTTGCACATACATGTGATTATGCGCAGAGGTCCACCCTACCAGCCAACCTCAGATCTCTACGCAGGCACACATGAATGCACGTACATTTACACACATCCAGAGATAAACTCCCACAAAAACCAAATTCCAAGAAATCCAAACATCGAAATGCTTGCACATACATGTGATTATGCGCAGAGGTCCACCCTACCAGCCAACCTCAGATCTCTACGCAGGCACACATGAATGCACGTACATTTACACACATCCAGAAATAACCTCCCAAAAAACAACCAAATTCCAAGAAATCCAAACATCGAAATGCTTGCACATACATGTGATTATGCGCAGAGGTCCACCCTACCAGCCAACCTCAGATCTCTACGCAGGCACACATGAATGCACGTACATTTACACACATCCAGAAATAACCCCCAAAATCAACAAATTCCAAGAAATCCAAACATCGAAATGCTTGCACATACATGGATTATGCGCAGAGGTCCACCCTACCAGCCAACCTCAGATCTCTACGCAGGCACACATGAATGCACGTACATTTACACACATCCAGAAATAACCTCCCAAAAATCAAAAAATTCCAAGAAATCCAAACATCGAAATGCTTGCACATACATGTGATTATGCGCAGAGGTCCACCCTACCAGCCAACCTCAGATCTCTACGCAGGCACACATGAATGCACGTACATTTACACACATCCAGAAATAACCTCCCAAAATCAAACCAAATTCCAAGAAATCCAAACATCGAAATGCTTGCACATACATGTGATTATGCGCAGAGGTCCACCCTACCAGCCAACCTCAGATCTCTACGCAGGCACACATGAATGCACGTACATTTACACACATCCAGAAATAACCTCCAAAATCAACCAAATTCCAAGAAATCCAAACATCGAAATGCTTGCACATACATGTGATTATGCGCAGAGGTCCACCCTACCAGCCAACCTCAGATCTCTACGCAGGCACACATGAATGCACGTACATTTACACACATCCAGAAATAACCTCCCAAAAATCAAAAAATTCCAAGAAATCCAAACATCGAAATGCTTGCACATACATGTGATTATGCGCAGAGGTCCACCCTACCAGCCAACCTCAGATCTCTACGCAGGCACACATGAATGCACGTACATTTACACACATCCAGAAATAACCTACCAAAAATCAAAAAATTCCAAGAAATCCAAACATCGAAATGCTTGCACATACATGTGATTATGCGCAGAGTCCACCCTACCAGCCAACCTCAGATCTCTACGCAGGCACACATGAATGCACGTACATTTACACACATCCAGAAATAACCTCCCAAAAATCAAAAATTCCAAGAAATCCAAACATCGAAATGCTTGCACATACATGTGATTATGCGCAGAGGTCCACCCTACCAGCCAACCTCAGATCTCTACGCAGGCACACATGAATGCACGTACATTTACACACATCCAGAAATAACCTCCCAAAAATCAAACAAATTCCAAGAAATCCAAACATCGAAATGCTTGCACATACATGTGATTATGCGCAGAGGTCCACCCTACCAGCCAACCTCAGATCTCTACGCAGGCACACATGAATGCACGTACATTTACACACATCCAGAAATAACCTCCCAAAAATCAACCAAATTCCAAGAAATCCAAACATCGAAATGCTTGCACATACATGTGATTATGCGCAGAGGTCCACCCTACCAGCCAACCTCAGATCTCTACGCAGGCACACATGAATGCACGTACATTTACACACATCCAGAAATAACCCCCAAACAAACAAATTCCAAGAAATCCAAACATCGAAATGCTTGCACATACATGTGATTATGCGCAGAGGTCCACCCTACCAGCCAACCTCAGATCTCTACGCAGGCACACATGAATGCACGTACATTTACACACATCCAGAAATAACTTCCCAAAAATCAACCAAATTCCAAGAAATCCAAACATCGAAATGCTTGCACATACATGTGATTATGCGCAGAGGTCCACCCTACCAGCCAACCTCAGATCTCTACGCAGGCACACATGAATGCACGTACATTTACACACATCCAGAAATAACCTCCCAAAAATCAACCAAATTCCAAGAAATCCAAACATCGAAATGCTTGCACATACATGTGATTATGCGCAGAGGTCCACCCTACCAGCCAACCTCAGATCTCTACGCAGGCACACATGAATGCACGTACATTTACACACATCCAGAAAAAATCCCCACAGAAACCAAATTCCAAGAAATCCAAACATCGAAATGCTTGCACATACATGTGATTATGCGCAGAGGTCCACCCTACCAGCCAACCTCAGATCTCTACGCAGGCACACATGAATGCACGTACATTTACACACATCCAGAAAATAACCTCCCAAAAACCAAATCAAGAAATCCAAACATCGAAATGCTTGCACATACATGTGATTATGCGCAGAGGTCCACCCTACCAGCCAACCTCAGATCTCTACGCAGGCACACATGAATGCACGTACATTTACACACATCCAGAAATAACCTCCCAAAAATCCAAATTCCAAGAAATCCAAACATCGAAATGCTTGCACATACATGTGATTATGCGCAGAGGTCCACCCTACCAGCCACCTCAGATCTCTACGCAGGCACACATGAATGCACGTACATTTACACACATCCAGAAATAACCTCCCAAAAATCAACCAAATTCCAAGAAATCCAAACATCGAAATGCTTGCACATACATGTGATTATGCGCAGAGGTCCACCCTACCAGCCAACCTCAGATCTCTACACAGGCACACATGAATGCACGTACATTTACACACATCCAGAGATAAACTCTCCCACAGAAACCAAATTCCAAGAAATCCAAACATCGAAATGCTTGCACACACATGCGATTATGCGCAGAGGTCCACCCTACCAGCCAACCTCAGATCTCTACGCAGGCACACATGAATGCACGTACATTTACACACATCCAGAAATAACCTCCCAAAAATCAAAAAATTCCAAGAAATCCAAACATCGAAATGCTTGCACATACATGTGATTATGCGCAGAGGTCCACCCTACCAGCCAACCTCAGATCTCTACACAGGCACACATGAATGCACGTACATTTACACACATCCAGAAATAACCTCCCAAAAATCAAAAAATTCCAAGAAATCCAAACATCGAAATGCTTGCACATACATGCTGATTATGCGCAGAGGTCCACCCTACCAGCCAACCTCAGATCTCTACGCAGGCACACATGAATGCACGTACATTTACACACATCCAGAAATAACTCCCAAAATCAACCAAATTCCAAGAAATCCAAACATCGAAATGCTTGCACATACATGTGATATGCGCAGAGGTCCACCCTACCAGCCAACCTCAGATCTCTACGCAGGCACACATGAATGCACGTACATTTACACACATCCAGAAATAACTCCCCAAAATCAAAATTCCAAGAAATCCAAACATCGAAATGCTTGCACATACATGTGATTATGCGCAGAGGTCCACCCTACCAGCCAACCTCAGATCTCTACGCAGGCACACATGAATGCACGTACATTTACACACATCCAGAAATAACCTCCCAAAATCAACAAATTCCAAGAAATCCAAACATCGAAATGCTTGCACATACATGTGATTATGCGCAGAGGTCCACCCTACCAGCCAACCTCAGATCTCTACGCAGGCACACATGAATGCACGTACATTTACACACATCCAGAAATAACCTCCCAAAAATCAAAAATTCCAAGAAATCCAAACATCGAAATGCTTGCACATACATGTGATTATGCGCAGAGGTCCACCCTACCAGCCAACCTCAGATCTCTACGCAGGCACACATGAATGCACGTACATTTACACACATCCAGAAATAACCTCCCAAAATCAACCAAATTCCAAGAAATCCAAACATCGAAATGCTTGCACATACATGTGATTATGCGCAGAGGTCCACCCTACCAGCCAACCTCAGATCTCTACGCAGGCACACATGAATGCACGTACATTTACACACATCCAGAAATAAAATCCCCCACAGAAACCAAATTCCAAGAAATCCAAACATCGAAATGCTTGCACATACATGTGATTATGCGCAGAGGTCCACCCTACCAGCCAACCTCAGATCTCTACGCAGGCACACATGAATGCACGTACATTTACACACATCCAGAAATAACCCCCAGAAACCAAATTCCAAGAAATCCAAACATCGAAATGCTTGCACATACATGTGATTATGCGCAGAGGTCCACCCTACCAGCCAACCTCAGATCTCTACGCAGGCACACATGAATGCACGTACATTTACACACATCCAGAAATAACCTCCCAAAAATCAAAAATTCCAAGAAATCCAAACATCGAAATGCTTGCACATACATGTGATTATGCGCAGAGGTCCACCCTACCAGCCAACCTCAGATCTCTACGCAGGCACACATGAATGCACGTACATTTACACACATCCAGAAATAACCTCCCAAAAATCAAAAATTCCAAGAAATCCAAACATCGAAATGCTTGCACATACATGTGATTATGCGCAGAGGTCCACCCTACCAGCCAACCTCAGATCTCTACGCAGGCACACATGAATGCACGTACATTTACACACATCCAGAAATAA
Source organism: Oreochromis niloticus (assembly GCF_001858045.2). Taxonomy (NCBI): domain Eukaryota; kingdom Metazoa; phylum Chordata; class Actinopteri; order Cichliformes; family Cichlidae; genus Oreochromis; species Oreochromis niloticus. Next base: position 33,629,603 of record NC_031984.2, read on the forward strand.
CCTCCCAAAAAACCAAATTCCAAGAAATCCAAACATCGAAATGCTTGCACATACATGTGATTATGCGCAGAGGTCCACCCTACCAGCCAACCTCAGATCTCTACGCAGGCACACATGAATGCACGTACATTTACACACATCCAGAAATAACCTCCCAAAAATCAAAAATTCCAAGAAATCCAAACATCGAAATGCTTGCACATACATGTGATTATGCGCAGAGGTCCACCCTACCAGCCAACCTCAGATCTCTACGCAGGCACACATGAATGCACGTACATTTACACACATCCAGAAATAACCCCAAAAACAAATTCCAAGAAATCCAAACATCGAAATGCTTGCACATACATGTGATTATGCGCAGAGGTCCACCCTACCAGCCAACCTCAGATCTCTACGCAGGCACACATGAATGCACGTACATTTACACACATCCAGAAATAACCTCCCAAAAATCAAAAATTCCAAGAAATCCAAACATCGAAATGCTTGCACATACATGTGATTATGCGCAGAGGTCCACCCTACCAGCCAACCTCAGATCTCTACGCAGGCACACATGAATGCACGTACATTTACACACATCCAGAAATAAAATCCCCCACAGAAACCAAATTCCAAGAAATCCAAACATCGAAATGCTTGCACATACATGTGATTATGCGCAGAGGTCCACCCTACCAGCCAACCTCAGATCTCTACGCAGGCACACATGAATGCACGTACATTTACACACATCCAGAAATAACCTCCCAAAAATCAAAAATTCCAAGAAATCCAAACATCGAAATGCTTGCACATACATGTGATTATGCGCAGAGGTCCACCCTACCAGCCAACCTCAGATCTCTACGCAGGCACACATGAATGCACGTACATTTACACACATCCAGAAATAACCTCCCAAAAATCAAAAATTCCAAGAAATCCAAACATCGAAATGCTTGCACATACATGTGATTATGCGCAGAGGTCCACCCTACCAGCCAACCTCAGATCTCTACGCAGGCACACATGAATGCACGTACATTTACACACATCCAGAAATAACCTCCAAAAATCAAAAATTCCAAGAAATCCAAACATCGAAATGCTTGCACATACATGTGATTATGCGCAGAGGTCCACCCTACCAGCCAACCTCAGATCTCTACGCAGGCACACATGAATGCACGTACATTTACACACATCCAGAAATAACCTCCCAAAAATCAAAAATTCCAAGAAATCCAAACATCGAAATGCTTGCACATACATGTGATTATGCGCAGAGGTCCACCCTACCAGCCAACCTCAGATCTCTACGCAGGCACACATGAATGCACGTACATTTACACACATCCAGAAATAACCTCCCAAAATCAAAAATTCCAAGAAATCCAAACATCGAAATGCTTGCACATACATGTGATTATGCGCAGAGGTCCACCCTACCAGCCAACCTCAGATCTCTACGCAGGCACACATGAATGCACGTACATTTACACACATCCAGAAATAACCTCCCAAAAATCAAAAATTCCAAGAAATCCAAACATCGAAATGCTTGCACATACATGTGATTATGCGCAGAGGTCCACCCTACCAGCCAACCTCAGATCTCTACGCAGGCACACATGAATGCACGTACATTTACACACATCCAGAAATAACCTCCCAAAAATCAACCAAATTCCAAGAAATCCAAACATCGAAATGCTTGCACATACATGTGATTATGCGCAGAGGTCCACCCTACCAGCCAACCTCAGATCTCTACGCAGGCACACATGAATGCACGTACATTTACACACATCCAGAAATAACCTCCCAAAAACAAATTCCAAGAAATCCAAACATCGAAATGCTTGCACATACATGTGATTATGCGCAGAGGTCCACCCTACCAGCCAACCTCAGATCTCTACGCAGGCACACATGAATGCACGTACATTTACACACATCCAGAAATAACCTCCCAAAATCAAAAATTCCAAGAAATCCAAACATCGAAATGCTTGCACATACATGTGATTATGCGCAGAGGTCCACCCTACCAGCCAACCTCAGATCTCTACGCAGGCACACATGAATGCACGTACATTTACACACATCCAGAAATAACCTCCCCAAAAAATCCAAATTCCAAGAAATCCAAACATCGAAATGCTTGCACATACATGTGATTATGCGCAGAGGTCCACCCTACCAGCCAACCTCAGATCTCTACGCAGGCACACATGAATGCACGTACATTTACACACATCCAGAAATAACCTCCCAAAAATCAAAAATTCCAAGAAATCCAAACATCGAAATGCTTGCACATACATGTGATTATGCGCAGAGGTCCACCCTACCAGCCAACCTCAGATCTCTACGCAGGCACACATGAATGCACGTACATTTACACACATCCAGAAATAACCTCCCAAAAATCAAAAATTCCAAGAAATCCAAACATCGAAATGCTTGCACATACATGTGATTATGCGCAGAGGTCCACCCTACCAGCCAACCTCAGATCTCTACGCAGGCACACATGAATGCACGTACATTTACACACATCCAGAAATAACCTCCAAAAATCAAAAATTCCAAGAAATCCAAACATCGAAATGCTTGCACATACATGTGATTATGCGCAGAGGTCCACCCTACCAGCCAACCTCAGATCTCTACGCAGGCACACATGAATGCACGTACATTTACACACATCCAGAAATAACCTCCCAAAATCAAAAATTCCAAGAAATCCAAACATCGAAATGCTTGCACATACATGTGATTATGCGCAGAGGTCCACCCTACCAGCCAACCTCAGATCTCTACGCAGGCACACATGAATGCACGTACATTTACACACATCCAGAAATAACCTCCCAAAATCAAAAATTCCAAGAAATCCAAACATCGAAATGCTTGCACATACATGTGATTATGCGCAGAGGTCCACCCTACCAGCCAACCTCAGATCTCTACGCAGGCACACATGAATGCACGTACATTTACACACATCCAGAAATAACCTCCCAAAAATCAAAAATTCCAAGAAATCCAAACATCGAAATGCTTGCACATACATGTGATTATGCGCAGAGGTCCACCCTACCAGCCAACCTCAGATCTCTACGCAGGCACACATGAATGCACGTACATTTACACACATCCAGAAATAACCTCCCAAAAATCAAAAATTCCAAGAAATCCAAACATCGAAATGCTTGCACATACATGTGATTATGCGCAGAGGTCCACCCTACCAGCCAACCTCAGATCTCTACGCAGGCACACATGAATGCACGTACATTTACACACATCCAGAAATAACCTCCCACAAAACCAAATTCCAAGAAATCCAAACATCGAAATGCTTGCACATACATGTGATTATGCGCAGAGGTCCACCCTACCAGCCAACCTCAGATCTCTACGCAGGCACACATGAATGCACGTACATTTACACACATCCAGAAATAACCTCCCAAAATCAAAAATTCCAAGAAATCCAAACATCGAAATGCTTGCACATACATGTGATTATGCGCAGAGGTCCACCCTACCAGCCAACCTCAGATCTCTACGCAGGCACACATGAATGCACGTACATTTACACACATCCAGAAATAAAATCCCCCACAGAAACCAAATTCCAAGAAATCCAAACATCGAAATGCTTGCACATACATGTGATTATGCGCAGAGGTCCACCCTACCAGCCAACCTCAGATCTCTACGCAGGCACACATGAATGCACGTACATTTACACACATCCAGAAATAACCTCCCAAAATCAAAAATTCCAAGAAATCCAAACATCGAAATGCTTGCACATACATGTGATTATGCGCAGAGGTCCACCCTACCAGCCAACCTCAGATCTCTACGCAGGCACACATGAATGCACGTACATTTACACACATCCAGAAATAACCTCCCAAAAATCAAAAATTCCAAGAAATCCAAACATCGAAATGCTTGCACATACATGTGATTATGCGCAGAGGTCCACCCTACCAGCCAACCTCAGATCTCTACGCAGGCACACATGAATGCACGTACATTTACACACATCCAGAAATAACCTCCCAAAATCAACCAAATTCCAAGAAATCCAAACATCGAAATGCTTGCACATACATGTGATTATGCGCAGAGGTCCACCCTACCAGCCAACCTCAGATCTCTACGCAGGCACACATGAATGCACGTACATTTACACACATCCAGAAATAACCTCCCAAAAATCAAAAATTCCAAGAAATCCAAACATCGAAATGCTTGCACATACATGTGATTATGCGCAGAGGTCCACCCTACCAGCCAACCTCAGATCTCTACGCAGGCACACATGAATGCACGTACATTTACACACATCCAGAAATAACCTCCCAAAAATCAAAAATTCCAAGAAATCCAAACATCGAAATGCTTGCACATACATGTGATTATGCGCAGAGGTCCACCCTACCAGCCAACCTCAGATCTCTACGCAGGCACACATGAATGCACGTACATTTACACACATCCAGAAATAACCTCCCAAAATCAACCAAATTCCAAGAAATCCAAACATCGAAATGCTTGCACATACATGTGATTATGCGCAGAGGTCCACCCTACCAGCCAACCTCAGATCTCTACGCAGGCACACATGAATGCACGTACATTTACACACATCCAGAAATAACCTCCCAAAACAAATTCCAAGAAATCCAAACATCGAAATGCTTGCACATACATGTGATTATGCGCAGAGGTCCACCCTACCAGCCAACCTCAGATCTCTACGCAGGCACACATGAATGCACGTACATTTACACACATCCAGAAATAACCTCCCAAAAATCAACCAAATTCCAAGAAATCCAAACATCGAAATGCTTGCACATACATGTGATTATGCGCAGAGGTCCACCCTACCAGCCAACCTCAGATCTCTACGCAGGCACACATGAATGCACGTACATTTACACACATCCAGAAATAACCCCCAAAAACCAAATTCCAAGAAATCCAAACATCGAAATGCTTGCACATACATGTGATTATGCGCAGAGGTCCACCCTACCAGCCAACCTCAGATCTCTACGCAGGCACACATGAATGCACGTACATTTACACACATCCAGAAATAACCTCCCAAAATCAAAAATTCCAAGAAATCCAAACATCGAAATGCTTGCACATACATGTGATTATGCGCAGAGGTCCACCCTACCAGCCAACCTCAGATCTCTACGCAGGCACACATGAATGCACGTACATTTACACACATCCAGAAATAACCTCCCAAAAATCAAAAATTCCAAGAAATCCAAACATCGAAATGCTTGCACATACATGTGATTATGCGCAGAGGTCCACCCTACCAGCCAACCTCAGATCTCTACGCAGGCACACATGAATGCACGTACATTTACACACATCCAGAAATAACCTCCCAAAAACCAAATTCCAAGAAATCCAAACATCGAAATGCTTGCACATACATGTGATTATGCGCAGAGGTCCACCCTACCAGCCAACCTCAGATCTCTACGCAGGCACACATGAATGCACGTACATTTACACACATCCAGAAATAACCTCCCAAAATCAACCAAATTCCAAGAAATCCAAACATCGAAATGCTTGCACATACATGTGATTATGCGCAGAGGTCCACCCTACCAGCCAACCTCAGATCTCTACGCAGGCACACATGAATGCACGTACATTTACACACATCCAGAAATAACCTCCCAAAAATCAAAAATTCCAAGAAATCCAAACATCGAAATGCTTGCACATACATGTGATTATGCGCAGAGGTCCACCCTACCAGCCAACCTCAGATCTCTACGCAGGCACACATGAATGCACGTACATTTACACACATCCAGAAATAACCTCCCAAAAATCAACCAAATTCCAAGAAATCCAAACATCGAAATGCTTGCACATACATGTGATTATGCGCAGAGGTCCACCCTACCAGCCAACCTCAGATCTCTACGCAGGCACACATGAATGCACGTACATTTACACACATCCAGAAATAACCTCCCAAAATCAAAAATTCCAAGAAATCCAAACATCGAAATGCTTGCACATACATGTGATTATGCGCAGAGGTCCACCCTACCAGCCAACCTCAGATCTCTACGCAGGCACACATGAATGCACGTACATTTACACACATCCAGAAATAACCTCCCAAAATCAACCAAATTCCAAGAAATCCAAACATCGAAATGCTTGCACATACATGTGATTATGCGCAGAGGTCCACCCTACCAGCCAACCTCAGATCTCTACGCAGGCACACATGAATGCACGTACATTTACACACATCCAGAAATAACCTCCCAAAAACCAAATTCCAAGAAATCCAAACATCGAAATGCTTGCACATACATGTGATTATGCGCAGAGGTCCACCCTACCAGCCAACCTCAGATCTCTACGCAGGCACACATGAATGCACGTACATTTACACACATCCAGAAATAACCTCCCAAAATCAAAAATTCCAAGAAATCCAAACATCGAAATGCTTGCACATACATGTGATTATGCGCAGAGGTCCACCCTACCAGCCAACCTCAGATCTCTACGCAGGCACACATGAATGCACGTACATTTACACACATCCAGAAATAACCTCCCAAAAACCAAATTCCAAGAAATCCAAACATCGAAATGCTTGCACATACATGTGATTATGCGCAGAGGTCCACCCTACCAGCCAACCTCAGATCTCTACGCAGGCACACATGAATGCACGTACATTTACACACATCCAGAAATAACCTCCCAAAATCAAAAATTCCAAGAAATCCAAACATCGAAATGCTTGCACATACATGTGATTATGCGCAGAGGTCCACCCTACCAGCCAACCTCAGATCTCTACGCAGGCACACATGAATGCACGTACATTTACACACATCCAGAAATAACCTCCCAAAAATCAAAAATTCCAAGAAATCCAAACATCGAAATGCTTGCACATACATGTGATTATGCGCAGAGGTCCACCCTACCAGCCAACCTCAGATCTCTACGCAGGCACACATGAATGCACGTACATTTACACACATCCAGAAATAACCTCCCAAAATCAAAAATTCCAAGAAATCCAAACATCGAAATGCTTGCACATACATGTGATTATGCGCAGAGGTCCACCCTACCAGCCAACCTCAGATCTCTACGCAGGCACACATGAATGCACGTACATTTACACACATCCAGAAATAACCTCCCAAAAACCAAATTCCAAGAAATCCAAACATCGAAATGCTTGCACATACATGTGATTATGCGCAGAGGTCCACCCTACCAGCCAACCTCAGATCTCTACGCAGGCACACATGAATGCACGTACATTTACACACATCCAGAAATAACCTCCCAAAATCAAAAATTCCAAGAAATCCAAACATCGAAATGCTTGCACATACATGTGATTATGCGCAGAGGTCCACCCTACCAGCCAACCTCAGATCTCTACGCAGGCACACATGAATGCACGTACATTTACACACATCCAGAAATAACCTCCCAAAAACCAAATTCCAAGAAATCCAAACATCGAAATGCTTGCACATACATGTGATTATGCGCAGAGGTCCACCCTACCAGCCAACCTCAGATCTCTACGCAGGCACACATGAATGCACGTACATTTACACACATCCAGAAATAACCTCCCAAAAACCAAATTCCAAGAAATCCAAACATCGAAATGCTTGCACATACATGTGATTATGCGCAGAGGTCCACCCTACCAGCCAACCTCAGATCTCTACGCAGGCACACATGAATGCACGTACATTTACACACATCCAGAAATAACCTCCCAAAATCAAAAATTCCAAGAAATCCAAACATCGAAATGCTTGCACATACATGTGATTATGCGCAGAGGTCCACCCTACCAGCCAACCTCAGATCTCTACGCAGGCACACATGAATGCACGTACATTTACACACATCCAGAAATAACCTCCCAAAAACAAATTCCAAGAAATCCAAACATCGAAATGCTTGCACATACATGTGATTATGCGCAGAGGTCCACCCTACCAGCCAACCTCAGATCTCTACGCAGGCACACATGAATGCACGTACATTTACACACATCCAGAAATAACCTCCCAAAAATCAAAAATTCCAAGAAATCCAAACATCGAAATGCTTGCACATACATGTGATTATGCGCAGAGGTCCACCCTACCAGCCAACCTCAGATCTCTACGCAGGCACACATGAATGCACGTACATTTACACACATCCAGAAATAACCTCCCAAAATCAAAAATTCCAAGAAATCCAAACATCGAAATGCTTGCACATACATGTGATTATGCGCAGAGGTCCACCCTACCAGCCAACCTCAGATCTCTACGCAGGCACACATGAATGCACGTACATTTACACACATCCAGAAATAACCTCCCAAAAATCAAAAATTCCAAGAAATCCAAACATCGAAATGCTTGCACATACATGTGATTATGCGCAGAGGTCCACCCTACCAGCCAACCTCAGATCTCTACGCAGGCACACATGAATGCACGTACATTTACACACATCCAGAAATAACCTCCCAAAAACCAAATTCCAAGAAATCCAAACATCGAAATGCTTGCACATACATGTGATTATGCGCAGAGGTCCACCCTACCAGCCAACCTCAGATCTCTACGCAGGCACACATGAATGCACGTACATTTACACACATCCAGAAATAACCTCCCAAAAATCAACCAAATTCCAAGAAATCCAAACATCGAAATGCTTGCACATACATGTGATTATGCGCAGAGGTCCACCCTACCAGCCAACCTCAGATCTCTACGCAGGCACACATGAATGCACGTACATTTACACACATCCAGAAATAACCCCCAAAAACCAAATTCCAAGAAATCCAAACATCGAAATGCTTGCACATACATGTGATTATGCGCAGAGGTCCACCCTACCAGCCAACCTCAGATCTCTACGCAGGCACACATGAATGCACGTACATTTACACACATCCAGAAATAACCTCCCAAAAATCAACCAAATTCCAAGAAATCCAAACATCGAAATGCTTGCACATACATGTGATTATGCGCAGAGGTCCACCCTACCAGCCAACCTCAGATCTCTACGCAGGCACACATGAATGCACGTACATTTACACACATCCAGAAATAACCTCCCAAAAACAAATTCCAAGAAATCCAAACATCGAAATGCTTGCACATACATGTGATTATGCGCAGAGGTCCACCCTACCAGCCAACCTCAGATCTCTACGCAGGCACACATGAATGCACGTACATTTACACACATCCAGAAATAACCTCCCAAAAATCAAAAATTCCAAGAAATCCAAACATCGAAATGCTTGCACATACATGTGATTATGCGCAGAGGTCCACCCTACCAGCCAACCTCAGATCTCTACGCAGGCACACATGAATGCACGTACATTTACACACATCCAGAAATAACCTCCCAAAAATCAAAAATTCCAAGAAATCCAAACATCGAAATGCTTGCACATACATGTGATTATGCGCAGAGGTCCACCCTACCAGCCAACCTCAGATCTCTACGCAGGCACACATGAATGCACGTACATTTACACACATCCAGAAATAACCTCCCAAAATCAAAAATTCCAAGAAATCCAAACATCGAAATGCTTGCACATACATGTGATTATGCGCAGAGGTCCACCCTACCAGCCAACCTCAGATCTCTACGCAGGCACACATGAATGCACGTACATTTACACACATCCAGAAATAACCTCCCAAAAATCAAAAATTCCAAGAAATCCAAACATCGAAATGCTTGCACATACATGTGATTATGCGCAGAGGTCCACCCTACCAGCCAACCTCAGATCTCTACGCAGGCACACATGAATGCACGTACATTTACACACATCCAGAAATAACCTCCCAAAAATCAAAAATTCCAAGAAATCCAAACATCGAAATGCTTGCACATACATGTGATTATGCGCAGAGGTCCACCCTACCAGCCAACCTCAGATCTCTACGCAGGCACACATGAATGCACGTACATTTACACACATCCAGAAATAACCTCCCAAAAATCAAAAATTCCAAGAAATCCAAACATCGAAATGCTTGCACATACATGTGATTATGCGCAGAGGTCCACCCTACCAGCCAACCTCAGATCTCTACGCAGGCACACATGAATGCACGTACATTTACACACATCCAGAAATAACCTCCCAAAAATCAAAAATTCCAAGAAATCCAAACATCGAAATGCTTGCACATACATGTGATTATGCGCAGAGGTCCACCCTACCAGCCAACCTCAGATCTCTACGCAGGCACACATGAATGCACGTACATTTACACACATCCAGAAATAACCTCCCAAAAATCAAAAATTCCAAGAAATCCAAACATCGAAATGCTTGCACATACATGTGATTATGCGCAGAGGTCCACCCTACCAGCCAACCTCAGATCTCTACGCAGGCACACATGAATGCACGTACATTTACACACATCCAGAAATAACCTCCCAAAATCAAAAATTCCAAGAAATCCAAACATCGAAATGCTTGCACATACATGTGATTATGCGCAGAGGTCCACCCTACCAGCCAACCTCAGATCTCTACGCAGGCACACATGAATGCACGTACATTTACACACATCCAGAAATAACCTCCCAAAAATCAAAAATTCCAAGAAATCCAAACATCGAAATGCTTGCACATACATGTGATTATGCGCAGAGGTCCACCCTACCAGCCAACCTCAGATCTCTACGCAGGCACACATGAATGCACGTACATTTACACACATCCAGAAATAACCTCCCAAAAATCAAAAATTCCAAGAAATCCAAACATCGAAATGCTTGCACATACATGTGATTATGCGCAGAGGTCCACCCTACCAGCCAACCTCAGATCTCTACGCAGGCACACATGAATGCACGTACATTTACACACATCCAGAAATAACCTCCCAAAAATCAAATTCCAAGAAATCCAAACATCGAAATGCTTGCACATACATGTGATTATGCGCAGAGGTCCACCCTACCAGCCAACCTCAGATCTCTACGCAGGCACACATGAATGCACGTACATTTACACACATCCAGAAATAACCTCCCAAAAATCAAAAATTCCAAGAAATCCAAACATCGAAATGCTTGCACATACATGTGATTATGCGCAGAGGTCCACCCTACCAGCCAACCTCAGATCTCTACGCAGGCACACATGAATGCACGTACATTTACACACATCCAGAAATAACCTCCCAAAAATCAAAAATTCCAAGAAATCCAAACATCGAAATGCTTGCACATACATGTGATTATGCGCAGAGGTCCACCCTACCAGCCAACCTCAGATCTCTACGCAGGCACACATGAATGCACGTACATTTACACACATCCAGAAATAACCTCCCAAAAATCAAAAATTCCAAGAAATCCAAACATCGAAATGCTTGCACATACATGTGATTATGCGCAGAGGTCCACCCTACCAGCCAACCTCAGATCTCTACGCAGGCACACATGAATGCACGTACATTTACACACATCCAGAAATAACCTCCCAAAAATCAAAAATTCCAAGAAATCCAAACATCGAAATGCTTGCACATACATGTGATTATGCGCAGAGGTCCACCCTACCAGCCAACCTCAGATCTCTACGCAGGCACACATGAATGCACGTACATTTACACACATCCAGAAATAACCTCCCAAAAATCAAAAATTCCAAGAAATCCAAACATCGAAATGCTTGCACATACATGTGATTATGCGCAGAGGTCCACCCTACCAGCCAACCTCAGATCTCTACGCAGGCACACATGAATGCACGTACATTTACACACATCCAGAAATAACCTCCCAAAAATCAAAAATTCCAAGAAATCCAAACATCGAAATGCTTGCACATACATGTGATTATGCGCAGAGGTCCACCCTACCAGCCAACCTCAGATCTCTACGCAGGCACACATGAATGCACGTACATTTACACACATCCAGAAATAACCTCCCAAAATCAACCAAATTCCAAGAAATCCAAACATCGAAATGCTTGCACATACATGTGATTATGCGCAGAGGTCCACCCTACCAGCCAACCTCAGATCTCTACGCAGGCACACATGAATGCACGTACATTTACACACATCCAGAAATAACCTCCCAAAATCAAAAATTCCAAGAAATCCAAACATCGAAATGCTTGCACATACATGTGATTATGCGCAGAGGTCCACCCTACCAGCCAACCTCAGATCTCTACGCAGGCACACATGAATGCACGTACATTTACACACATCCAGAAATAACCTCCCAAAATCAAAAATTCCAAGAAATCCAAACATCGAAATGCTTGCACATACATGTGATTATGCGCAGAGGTCCACCCTACCAGCCAACCTCAGATCTCTACGCAGGCACACATGAATGCACGTACATTTACACACATCCAGAAATAACCTCCCAAAAACAAATTCCAAGAAATCCAAACATCGAAATGCTTGCACATACATGTGATTATGCGCAGAGGTCCACCCTACCAGCCAACCTCAGATCTCTACGCAGGCACACATGAATGCACGTACATTTACACACATCCAGAAATAACCTCCCAAAATCAAAAATTCCAAGAAATCCAAACATCGAAATGCTTGCACATACATGTGATTATGCGCAGAGGTCCACCCTACCAGCCAACCTCAGATCTCTACGCAGGCACACATGAATGCACGTACATTTACACACATCCAGAAATAACCTCCCAAAAATCAAAAATTCCAAGAAATCCAAACATCGAAATGCTTGCACATACATGTGATTATGCGCAGAGGTCCACCCTACCAGCCAACCTCAGATCTCTACGCAGGCACACATGAATGCACGTACATTTACACACATCCAGAAATAACCTCCCAAAAATCAAAAATTCCAAGAAATCCAAACATCGAAATGCTTGCACATACATGTGATTATGCGCAGAGGTCCACCCTACCAGCCAACCTCAGATCTCTACGCAGGCACACATGAATGCACGTACATTTACACACATCCAGAAATAACCTCCCAAAATCAAATTCCAAGAAATCCAAACATCGAAATGCTTGCACATACATGTGATTATGCGCAGAGGTCCACCCTACCAGCCAACCTCAGATCTCTACGCAGGCACACATGAATGCACGTACATTTACACACATCCAGAAATAACCTCCCAAAAATCAAAAATTCCAAGAAATCCAAACATCGAAATGCTTGCACATACATGTGATTATGCGCAGAGGTCCACCCTACCAGCCAACCTCAGATCTCTACGCAGGCACACATGAATGCACGTACATTTACACACATCCAGAAATAACCTCCCAAAAATCAACCAAATTCCAAGAAATCCAAACATCGAAATGCTTGCACATACATGTGATTATGCGCAGAGGTCCACCCTACCAGCCAACCTCAGATCTCTACGCAGGCACACATGAATGCACGTACATTTACACACATCCAGAAATAACCTCCCAAAATCAAAAATTCCAAGAAATCCAAACATCGAAATGCTTGCACATACATGTGATTATGCGCAGAGGTCCACCCTACCAGCCAACCTCAGATCTCTACGCAGGCACACATGAATGCACGTACATTTACACACATCCAGAAATAACCTCCCAAAATCAAATTCCAAGAAATCCAAACATCGAAATGCTTGCACATACATGTGATTATGCGCAGAGGTCCACCCTACCAGCCAACCTCAGATCTCTACGCAGGCACACATGAATGCACGTACATTTACACACATCCAGAAATAACCTCCCAAAATCAAAAATTCCAAGAAATCCAAACATCGAAATGCTTGCACATACATGTGATTATGCGCAGAGGTCCACCCTACCAGCCAACCTCAGATCTCTACGCAGGCACACATGAATGCACGTACATTTACACACATCCAGAAATAACCTCCCAAAAATCAAAAATTCCAAGAAATCCAAACATCGAAATGCTTGCACATACATGTGATTATGCGCAGAGGTCCACCCTACCAGCCAACCTCAGATCTCTACGCAGGCACACATGAATGCACGTACATTTACACACATCCAGAAATAACCTCCCAAAAATCAACCAAATTCCAAGAAATCCAAACATCGAAATGCTTGCACATACATGTGATTATGCGCAGAGGTCCACCCTACCAGCCAACCTCAGATCTCTACGCAGGCACACATGAATGCACGTACATTTACACACATCCAGAAATAACCTCCCAAAAATCAAATTCCAAGAAATCCAAACATCGAAATGCTTGCACATACATGTGATTATGCGCAGAGGTCCACCCTACCAGCCAACCTCAGATCTCTACGCAGGCACACATGAATGCACGTACATTTACACACATCCAGAAATAACCTCCCAAAATCAAAAATTCCAAGAAATCCAAACATCGAAATGCTTGCACATACATGTGATTATGCGCAGAGGTCCACCCTACCAGCCAACCTCAGATCTCTACGCAGGCACACATGAATGCACGTACATTTACACACATCCAGAAATAACCTCCCAAAATCAAAAATTCCAAGAAATCCAAACATCGAAATGCTTGCACATACATGTGATTATGCGCAGAGGTCCACCCTACCAGCCAACCTCAGATCTCTACGCAGGCACACATGAATGCACGTACATTTACACACATCCAGAAATAACCTCCCAAAAATCAAAAATTCCAAGAAATCCAAACATCGAAATGCTTGCACATACATGTGATTATGCGCAGAGGTCCACCCTACCAGCCAACCTCAGATCTCTACGCAGGCACACATGAATGCACGTACATTTACACACATCCAGAAATAACCTCCCAAAAATCAAAAATTCCAAGAAATCCAAACATCGAAATGCTTGCACATACATGTGATTATGCGCAGAGGTCCACCCTACCAGCCAACCTCAGATCTCTACGCAGGCACACATGAATGCACGTACATTTACACACATCCAGAAATAACCTCCCAAAAATCAAAAATTCCAAGAAATCCAAACATCGAAATGCTTGCACATACATGTGATTATGCGCAGAGGTCCACCCTACCAGCCAACCTCAGATCTCTACGCAGGCACACATGAATGCACGTACATTTACACACATCCAGAAATAACCTCCCAAAAATCAAATTCCAAGAAATCCAAACATCGAAATGCTTGCACATACATGTGATTATGCGCAGAGGTCCACCCTACCAGCCAACCTCAGATCTCTACGCAGGCACACATGAATGCACGTACATTTACACACATCCAGAAATAACCTCCCAAAATCAAAAATTCCAAGAAATCCAAACATCGAAATGCTTGCACATACATGTGATTATGCGCAGAGGTCCACCCTACCAGCCAACCTCAGATCTCTACGCAGGCACACATGAATGCACGTACATTTACACACATCCAGAAATAACCTCCCAAAAATCAAAAATTCCAAGAAATCCAAACATCGAAATGCTTGCACATACATGTGATTATGCGCAGAGGTCCACCCTACCAGCCAACCTCAGATCTCTACGCAGGCACACATGAATGCACGTACATTTACACACATCCAGAAATAACCTCCCAAAATCAACCAAATTCCAAGAAATCCAAACATCGAAATGCTTGCACATACATGTGATTATGCGCAGAGGTCCACCCTACCAGCCAACCTCAGATCTCTACGCAGGCACACATGAATGCACGTACATTTACACACATCCAGAAATAACCTCCCAAAAACAAATTCCAAGAAATCCAAACATCGAAATGCTTGCACATACATGTGATTATGCGCAGAGGTCCACCCTACCAGCCAACCTCAGATCTCTACGCAGGCACACATGAATGCACGTACATTTACACACATCCAGAAATAACCTCCCAAAAATCAAAAATTCCAAGAAATCCAAACATCGAAATGCTTGCACATACATGTGATTATGCGCAGAGGTCCACCCTACCAGCCAACCTCAGATCTCTACGCAGGCACACATGAATGCACGTACATTTACACACATCCAGAAATAACCTCCCAAAAATCAAAAATTCCAAGAAATCCAAACATCGAAATGCTTGCACATACATGTGATTATGCGCAGAGGTCCACCCTACCAGCCAACCTCAGATCTCTACGCAGGCACACATGAATGCACGTACATTTACACACATCCAGAAATAACCTCCCAAAAATCAACCAAATTCCAAGAAATCCAAACATCGAAATGCTTGCACATACATGTGATTATGCGCAGAGGTCCACCCTACCAGCCAACCTCAGATCTCTACGCAGGCACACATGAATGCACGTACATTTACACACATCCAGAAATAACCTCCCAAAAATCAAAAATTCCAAGAAATCCAAACATCGAAATGCTTGCACATACATGTGATTATGCGCAGAGGTCCACCCTACCAGCCAACCTCAGATCTCTACGCAGGCACACATGAATGCACGTACATTTACACACATCCAGAAATAACCTCCCAAAATCAAAAATTCCAAGAAATCCAAACATCGAAATGCTTGCACATACATGTGATTATGCGCAGAGGTCCACCCTACCAGCCAACCTCAGATCTCTACGCAGGCACACATGAATGCACGTACATTTACACACATCCAGAAATAACCTCCCAAAAATCAACCAAATTCCAAGAAATCCAAACATCGAAATGCTTGCACATACATGTGATTATGCGCAGAGGTCCACCCTACCAGCCAACCTCAGATCTCTACGCAGGCACACATGAATGCACGTACATTTACACACATCCAGAAATAACCTCCCAAAAATCAAAAATTCCAAGAAATCCAAACATCGAAATGCTTGCACATACATGTGATTATGCGCAGAGGTCCACCCTACCAGCCAACCTCAGATCTCTACGCAGGCACACATGAATGCACGTACATTTACACACATCCAGAAATAACCTCCCAAAAATCAAAAATTCCAAGAAATCCAAACATCGAAATGCTTGCACATACATGTGATTATGCGCAGAGGTCCACCCTACCAGCCAACCTCAGATCTCTACGCAGGCACACATGAATGCACGTACATTTACACACATCCAGAAATAACCTCCCAAAAATCAAAAATTCCAAGAAATCCAAACATCGAAATGCTTGCACATACATGTGATTATGCGCAGAGGTCCACCCTACCAGCCAACCTCAGATCTCTACGCAGGCACACATGAATGCACGTACATTTACACACATCCAGAAATAACCTCCCAAAAATCAAAAATTCCAAGAAATCCAAACATCGAAATGCTTGCACATACATGTGATTATGCGCAGAGGTCCACCCTACCAGCCAACCTCAGATCTCTACGCAGGCACACATGAATGCACGTACATTTACACACATCCAGAAATAACCTCCCAAAAATCAAAAATTCCAAGAAATCCAAACATCGAAATGCTTGCACATACATGTGATTATGCGCAGAGGTCCACCCTACCAGCCAACCTCAGATCTCTACGCAGGCACACATGAATGCACGTACATTTACACACATCCAGAAATAACCTCCCAAAAATCAAATTCCAAGAAATCCAAACATCGAAATGCTTGCACATACATGTGATTATGCGCAGAGGTCCACCCTACCAGCCAACCTCAGATCTCTACGCAGGCACACATGAATGCACGTACATTTACACACATCCAGAAATAACCTCCCAAAAATCAAAAATTCCAAGAAATCCAAACATCGAAATGCTTGCACATACATGTGATTATGCGCAGAGGTCCACCCTACCAGCCAACCTCAGATCTCTACGCAGGCACACATGAATGCACGTACATTTACACACATCCAGAAATAACCTCCCAAAATCAAAAATTCCAAGAAATCCAAACATCGAAATGCTTGCACATACATGTGATTATGCGCAGAGGTCCACCCTACCAGCCAACCTCAGATCTCTACGCAGGCACACATGAATGCACGTACATTTACACACATCCAGAAATAACCTCCCAAAAATCAAATTCCAAGAAATCCAAACATCGAAATGCTTGCACATACATGTGATTATGCGCAGAGGTCCACCCTACCAGCCAACCTCAGATCTCTACGCAGGCACACATGAATGCACGTACATTTACACACATCCAGAAATAACCTCCCAAAAATCAAAAATTCCAAGAAATCCAAACATCGAAATGCTTGCACATACATGTGATTATGCGCAGAGGTCCACCCTACCAGCCAACCTCAGATCTCTACGCAGGCACACATGAATGCACGTACATTTACACACATCCAGAAATAACCTCCCAAAAATCAAAAATTCCAAGAAATCCAAACATCGAAATGCTTGCACATACATGTGATTATGCGCAGAGGTCCACCCTACCAGCCAACCTCAGATCTCTACGCAGGCACACATGAATGCACGTACATTTACACACATCCAGAAATAACCTCCCAAAAATCAAAAATTCCAAGAAATCCAAACATCGAAATGCTTGCACATACATGTGATTATGCGCAGAGGTCCACCCTACCAGCCAACCTCAGATCTCTACGCAGGCACACATGAATGCACGTACATTTACACACATCCAGAAATAACCTCCCAAAATCAAAAATTCCAAGAAATCCAAACATCGAAATGCTTGCACATACATGTGATTATGCGCAGAGGTCCACCCTACCAGCCAACCTCAGATCTCTACGCAGGCACACATGAATGCACGTACATTTACACACATCCAGAAATAACCTCCCAAAATCAACCAAATTCCAAGAAATCCAAACATCGAAATGCTTGCACATACATGTGATTATGCGCAGAGGTCCACCCTACCAGCCAACCTCAGATCTCTACGCAGGCACACATGAATGCACGTACATTTACACACATCCAGAAATAACCTCCCAAAAATCAAAAATTCCAAGAAATCCAAACATCGAAATGCTTGCACATACATGTGATTATGCGCAGAGGTCCACCCTACCAGCCAACCTCAGATCTCTACGCAGGCACACATGAATGCACGTACATTTACACACATCCAGAAATAACCTCCCAAAAATCAAAAATTCCAAGAAATCCAAACATCGAAATGCTTGCACATACATGTGATTATGCGCAGAGGTCCACCCTACCAGCCAACCTCAGATCTCTACGCAGGCACACATGAATGCACGTACATTTACACACATCCAGAAATAACCTCCCAAAATCAAAAATTCCAAGAAATCCAAACATCGAAATGCTTGCACATACATGTGATTATGCGCAGAGGTCCACCCTACCAGCCAACCTCAGATCTCTACGCAGGCACACATGAATGCACGTACATTTACACACATCCAGAAATAACCTCCCAAAAATCAAAAATTCCAAGAAATCCAAACATCGAAATGCTTGCACATACATGTGATTATGCGCAGAGGTCCACCCTACCAGCCAACCTCAGATCTCTACGCAGGCACACATGAATGCACGTACATTTACACACATCCAGAAATAACCTCCCAAAAATCAAATTCCAAGAAATCCAAACATCGAAATGCTTGCACATACATGTGATTATGCGCAGAGGTCCACCCTACCAGCCAACCTCAGATCTCTACGCAGGCACACATGAATGCACGTACATTTACACACATCCAGAAATAACCTCCCAAATTCCAAGAAATCCAAACATCGAAATGCTTGCACATACATGTGATTATGCGCAGAGGTCCACCCTACCAGCCAACCTCAGATCTCTACGCAGGCACACATGAATGCACGTACATTTACACACATCCAGAAATAACCTCCCAAAAATCAAAAATTCCAAGAAATCCAAACATCGAAATGCTTGCACATACATGTGATTATGCGCAGAGGTCCACCCTACCAGCCAACCTCAGATCTCTACGCAGGCACACATGAATGCACGTACATTTACACACATCCAGAAATAACCTCCCAAAAATCAACCAAATTCCAAGAAATCCAAACATCGAAATGCTTGCACATACATGTGATTATGCGCAGAGGTCCACCCTACCAGCCAACCTCAGATCTCTACGCAGGCACACATGAATGCACGTACATTTACACACATCCAGAAATAACCTCCCAAAAATCAAAAATTCCACGAAATCCAAACATCGAAATGCTTGCACATACATGTGATTATGCGCAGAGGTCCACCCTACCAGCCAACCTCAGATCTCTACGCAGGCACACATGAATGCACGTACATTTACACACATCCAGAAATAACCTCCCAAAAATCAAAAATTCCAAGAAATCCAAACATCGAAATGCTTGCACATACATGTGATTATGCGCAGAGGTCCACCCTACCAGCCAACCTCAGATCTCTACGCAGGCACACATGAATGCACGTACATTTACACACATCCAGAAATAACCTCCCAAAAATCAAAAATTCCAAGAAATCCAAACATCGAAATGCTTGCACATACATGTGATTATGCGCAGAGGTCCACCCTACCAGCCAACCTCAGATCTCTACGCAGGCACACATGAATGCACGTACATTTACACACATCCAGAAATAACCTCCCAAAAATCAAATTCCAAGAAATCCAAACATCGAAATGCTTGCACATACATGTGATTATGCGCAGAGGTCCACCCTACCAGCCAACCTCAGATCTCTACGCAGGCACACATGAATGCACGTACATTTACACACATCCAGAAATAACCTCCCAAAATCAAAAATTCCAAGAAATCCAAACATCGAAATGCTTGCACATACATGTGATTATGCGCAGAGGTCCACCCTACCAGCCAACCTCAGATCTCTACGCAGGCACACATGAATGCACGTACATTTACACACATCCAGAAATAACCTCCCAAAAACCAAATTCCAAGAAATCCAAACATCGAAATGCTTGCACATACATGTGATTATGCGCAGAGGTCCACCCTACCAGCCAACCTCAGATCTCTACGCAGGCACACATGAATGCACGTACATTTACACACATCCAGAAATAACCTCCCAAAATCAAAAATTCCAAGAAATCCAAACATCGAAATGCTTGCACATACATGTGATTATGCGCAGAGGTCCACCCTACCAGCCAACCTCAGATCTCTACGCAGGCACACATGAATGCACGTACATTTACACACATCCAGAAATAACCTCCCAAAAATCCACGTACAATTCCAAGAAATCCAAACATCGAAATGCTTGCACATACATGTGATTATGCGCAGAGGTCCACCCTACCAGCCAACCTCAGATCTCTACGCAGGCACACATGAATGCACGTACATTTACACACATCCAGAAATAACCTCCCAAAAATCAAAAATTCCAAGAAATCCAAACATCGAAATGCTTGCACATACATGTGATTATGCGCAGAGGTCCACCCTACCAGCCAACCTCAGATCTCTACGCAGGCACACATGAATGCACGTACATTTACACACATCCAGAAATAACCTCCCAAAAATCAAAAATTCCAAGAAATCCAAACATCGAAATGCTTGCACATACATGTGATTATGCGCAGAGGTCCACCCTACCAGCCAACCTCAGATCTCTACGCAGGCACACATGAATGCACGTACATTTACACACATCCAGAAATAACCTCCCAAAAATCAAAAATTCCAAGAAATCCAAACATCGAAATGCTTGCACATACATGTGATTATGCGCAGAGGTCCACCCTACCAGCCAACCTCAGATCTCTACGCAGGCACACATGAATGCACGTACATTTACACACATCCAGAAATAACCTCCCAAAAATCAAAAAATTCCAAGAAATCCAAACATCGAAATGCTTGCACATACATGTGATTATGCGCAGAGGTCCACCCTACCAGCCAACCTCAGATCTCTACGCAGGCACACATGAATGCACGTACATTTACACACATCCAGAAATAACCTCCCAAAATCAAAAATTCCAAGAAATCCAAACATCGAAATGCTTGCACATACATGTGATTATGCGCAGAGGTCCACCCTACCAGCCAACCTCAGATCTCTACGCAGGCACACATGAATGCACGTACATTTACACACATCCAGAAATAACCTCCCAAAAATCAAAAATTCCAAGAAATCCAAACATCGAAATGCTTGCACATACATGTGATTATGCGCAGAGGTCCACCCTACCAGCCAACCTCAGATCTCTACGCAGGCACACATGAATGCACGTACATTTACACACATCCAGAAATAACCTCCCAAAAATCAACCAAACATCGAAATGCTTGCACATACATGTGATTATGCGCAGAGGTCCACCCTACCAGCCAACCTCAGATCTCTACGCAGGCACACATGAATGCACGTACATTTACACACATCCAGAAATAACCTCCCAAAAATCAAAAATTCCAAGAAATCCAAACATCGAAATGCTTGCACATACATGTGATTATGCGCAGAGGTCCACCCTACCAGCCAACCTCAGATCTCTACGCAGGCACACATGAATGCACGTACATTTACACACATCCAGAAATAACCTCCCAAAAATCAAAAATTCCAAGAAATCCAAACATCGAAATGCTTGCACATACATGTGATTATGCGCAGAGGTCCACCCTACCAGCCAACCTCAGATCTCTACGCAGGCACACATGAATGCACGTACATTTACACACATCCAGAAATAACCTCCCAAAATCAAATTCCAAGAAATCCAAACATCGAAATGCTTGCACATACATGTGATTATGCGCAGAGGTCCACCCTACCAGCCAACCTCAGATCTCTACGCAGGCACACATGAATGCACGTACATTTACACACATCCAGAAATAACCTCCCAAAAATCAAAAATTCCAAGAAATCCAAACATCGAAATGCTTGCACATACATGTGATTATGCGCAGAGGTCCACCCTACCAGCCAACCTCAGATCTCTACGCAGGCACACATGAATGCACGTACATTTACACACATCCAGAAATAACCTCCCAAAAATCAAAAATTCCAAGAAATCCAAACATCGAAATGCTTGCACATACATGTGATTATGCGCAGAGGTCCACCCTACCAGCCAACCTCAGATCTCTACGCAGGCACACATGAATGCACGTACATTTACACACATCCAGAAATAACCTCCCAAAAATCAAAAATTCCAAGAAATCCAAACATCGAAATGCTTGCACATACATGTGATTATGCGCAGAGGTCCACCCTACCAGCCAACCTCAGATCTCTACGCAGGCACACATGAATGCACGTACATTTACACACATCCAGAAATAACCTCCCAAAAATCAAAAATTCCAAGAAATCCAAACATCGAAATGCTTGCACATACATGTGATTATGCGCAGAGGTCCACCCTACCAGCCAACCTCAGATCTCTACGCAGGCACACATGAATGCACGTACATTTACACACATCCAGAAATAACCTCCCAAAAATCAAAAATTCCAAGAAATCCAAACATCGAAATGCTTGCACATACATGTGATTATGCGCAGAGGTCCACCCTACCAGCCAACCTCAGATCTCTACGCAGGCACACATGAATGCACGTACATTTACACACATCCAGAAATAACCTCCCAAAAATCAAAAATTCCAAGAAATCCAAACATCGAAATGCTTGCACATACATGTGATTATGCGCAGAGGTCCACCCTACCAGCCAACCTCAGATCTCTACGCAGGCACACATGAATGCACGTACATTTACACACATCCAGAAATAACCTCCCAAAATCAAAAATTCCAAGAAATCCAAACATCGAAATGCTTGCACATACATGTGATTATGCGCAGAGGTCCACCCTACCAGCCAACCTCAGATCTCTACGCAGGCACACATGAATGCACGTACATTTACACACATCCAGAAATAACCTCCCAAAAATCAACCAAATTCCAAGAAATCCAAACATCGAAATGCTTGCACATACATGTGATTATGCGCAGAGGTCCACCCTACCAGCCAACCTCAGATCTCTACGCAGGCACACATGAATGCACGTACATTTACACACATCCAGAAATAACCTCCCAAAAATCAACCAAATTCCAAGAAATCCAAACATCGAAATGCTTGCACATACATGTGATTATGCGCAGAGGTCCACCCTACCAGCCAACCTCAGATCTCTACGCAGGCACACATGAATGCACGTACATTTACACACATCCAGAAATAACCTCCCAAAAATCAAAAATTCCAAGAAATCCAAACATCGAAATGCTTGCACATACATGTGATTATGCGCAGAGGTCCACCCTACCAGCCAACCTCAGATCTCTACGCAGGCACACATGAATGCACGTACATTTACACACATCCAGAAATAACCTCCCAAAAATCAAATTCCAAGAAATCCAAACATCGAAATGCTTGCACATACATGTGATTATGCGCAGAGGTCCACCCTACCAGCCAACCTCAGATCTCTACGCAGGCACACATGAATGCACGTACATTTACACACATCCAGAAATAACCTCCCAAAAATCAAAAATTCCAAGAAATCCAAACATCGAAATGCTTGCACATACATGTGATTATGCGCAGAGGTCCACCCTACCAGCCAACCTCAGATCTCTACGCAGGCACACATGAATGCACGTACATTTACACACATCCAGAAATAACCTCCCAAAAATCAAAAATTCCAAGAAATCCAAACATCGAAATGCTTGCACATACATGTGATTATGCGCAGAGGTCCACCCTACCAGCCAACCTCAGATCTCTACGCAGGCACACATGAATGCACGTACATTTACACACATCCAGAAATAACCTCCCAAAATCAAAAATTCCAAGAAATCCAAACATCGAAATGCTTGCACATACATGTGATTATGCGCAGAGGTCCACCCTACCAGCCAACCTCAGATCTCTACGCAGGCACACATGAATGCACGTACATTTACACACATCCAGAAATAACCTCCCAAAAATCAACCAAATTCCAAGAAATCCAAACATCGAAATGCTTGCACATACATGTGATTATGCGCAGAGGTCCACCCTACCAGCCAACCTCAGATCTCTACGCAGGCACACATGAATGCACGTACATTTACACACATCCAGAAATAACCTCCCAAAAATCAAAAATTCCAAGAAATCCAAACATCGAAATGCTTGCACATACATGTGATTATGCGCAGAGGTCCACCCTACCAGCCAACCTCAGATCTCTACGCAGGCACACATGAATGCACGTACATTTACACACATCCAGAAATAACCTCCCAAAAATCAAAAATTCCAAGAAATCCAAACATCGAAATGCTTGCACATACATGTGATTATGCGCAGAGGTCCACCCTACCAGCCAACCTCAGATCTCTACGCAGGCACACATGAATGCACGTACATTTACACACATCCAGAAATAACCTCCCAAAAATCAAAAATTCCAAGAAATCCAAACATCGAAATGCTTGCACATACATGTGATTATGCGCAGAGGTCCACCCTACCAGCCAACCTCAGATCTCTACGCAGGCACACATGAATGCACGTACATTTACACACATCCAGAAATAACCTCCCAAAATCAAAAATTCCAAGAAATCCAAACATCGAAATGCTTGCACATACATGTGATTATGCGCAGAGGTCCACCCTACCAGCCAACCTCAGATCTCTACGCAGGCACACATGAATGCACGTACATTTACACACATCCAGAAATAACCTCCCAAAATCAAAAAATTCCAAGAAATCCAAACATCGAAATGCTTGCACATACATGTGATTATGCGCAGAGGTCCACCCTACCAGCCAACCTCAGATCTCTACGCAGGCACACATGAATGCACGTACATTTACACACATCCAGAAATAACCTCCCAAAAATCAAAAAATTCCAAGAAATCCAAACATCGAAATGCTTGCACATACATGTGATTATGCGCAGAGGTCCACCCTACCAGCCAACCTCAGATCTCTACGCAGGCACACATGAATGCACGTACATTTACACACATCCAGAAATAACCTCCCAAAAATCAAAAATTCCAAGAAATCCAAACATCGAAATGCTTGCACATACATGTGATTATGCGCAGAGGTCCACCCTACCAGCCAACCTCAGATCTCTACGCAGGCACACATGAATGCACGTACATTTACACACATCCAGAAATAACCTCCCAAAAATCAAAAAATTCCAAGAAATCCAAACATCGAAATGCTTGCACATACATGTGATTATGCGCAGAGGTCCACCCTACCAGCCAACCTCAGATCTCTACGCAGGCACACATGAATGCACGTACATTTACACACATCCAGAAATAACCTCCCAAAAATCAAAAATTCCAAGAAATCCAAACATCGAAATGCTTGCACATACATGTGATTATGCGCAGAGGTCCACCCTACCAGCCAACCTCAGATCTCTACGCAGGCACACATGAATGCACGTACATTTACACACATCCAGAAATAACCTCCCAAAAATCAAAAATTCCAAGAAATCCAAACATCGAAATGCTTGCACATACATGTGATTATGCGCAGAGGTCCACCCTACCAGCCAACCTCAGATCTCTACGCAGGCACACATGAATGCACGTACATTTACACACATCCAGAAATAACCTCCCAAAAATCAAAAATTCCAAGAAATCCAAACATCGAAATGCTTGCACATACATGTGATTATGCGCAGAGGTCCACCCTACCAGCCAACCT
This sequence comes from Oreochromis niloticus, assembly GCF_001858045.2. NCBI lineage: Eukaryota > Metazoa > Chordata > Actinopteri > Cichliformes > Cichlidae > Oreochromis > Oreochromis niloticus. The sequence goes on from NC_031984.2 coordinate 33,656,337, forward strand.
CAGATCTCTACGCAGGCACACATGAATGCACGTACATTTACACACATCCAGAAATAACCTCCCAAAAATCAACCAAATTCCAAGAAATCCAAACATCGAAATGCTTGCACATACATGTGATTATGCGCAGAGGTCCACCCTACCAGCCAACCTCAGATCTCTACGCAGGCACACATGAATGCACGTACATTTACACACATCCAGAAATAACCTCCCAAAAATCAACCAAATTCCAAGAAATCCAAACATCGAAATGCTTGCACATACATGTGATTATGCGCAGAGGTCCACCCTACCAGCCAACCTCAGATCTCTACGCAGGCACACATGAATGCACGTACATTTACACACATCCAGAAATAACCTCCCAAAAATCAAAAATTCCAAGAAATCCAAACATCGAAATGCTTGCACATACATGTGATTATGCGCAGAGGTCCACCCTACCAGCCAACCTCAGATCTCTACGCAGGCACACATGAATGCACGTACATTTACACACATCCAGAAATAACCTCCCAAAAATCAACCAAATTCCAAGAAATCCAAACATCGAAATGCTTGCACATACATGTGATTATGCGCAGAGGTCCACCCTACCAGCCAACCTCAGATCTCTACGCAGGCACACATGAATGCACGTACATTTACACACATCCAGAAATAACCTCCCAAAAATCAACCAAATTCCAAGAAATCCAAACATCGAATGCTTGCACATACATGTGATTATGCGCAGAGGTCCACCCTACCAGCCAACCTCAGATCTCTACACAGGCACACATGAATGCACGTACATTTACACACATCCAGAGATAAACTCCCCCACAGAAACACCAAATTCCAAGAAATCCAAACATCGAATGCTTGCACATACATGTGATTATGCGCAGAGTCCACCCTACCAGCCAACCTCAGATCTCTACGCAGGCACACATGAATGCACGTACATTTACACACATCCAGAAATAACTCAGATCTCTACGCAGCCACAAATCAAAATTCCAAGAAATCCAAACATCGAAATACTGCACATACATGTGATTATGCGCAGAGGTCCACCCTACCAGCCAACCTCAGATCTCTACGCAGGCACACATGAATGCACGTACATTTACACACATCCAGAAATAACCTCCCAAAATCAACAAATTCCAAGAATCTCAAACATCGAAATGCTTGCACATACATGTGATTATGCGCAGAGGTCCACCCTACCAGCCAACCTCAGATCTGTGGGCTATTTCCAGGCACACATGAATGCACGTACATTTACACACATCCAGAAATAACTCCCAAAATAACCAAATTCCAAGAAATCCAAACATCGAAATGCTTGCACATACATGTGATTATGCGCAGAGGTCCACCCTACCACCAACCTCAGATCTCTACGCAGCACACATGATGCACGTACATTTACACACATCCAGAAATAACCTCCCACAAATCAACAAATTCCAAGAATCCAAACATCGAAATGCTTGCACATACATGTGATTATGCGCAGAGGTCCACCCTACCAGCCAACCTCAGATCTCTACGCAGGCACACATGAATGCACGTACATTACACACATCCAGAAATAACCTCCCAAATCAACCAAATTCCAAGAAATCCAAACATGAATGCTTGCACATACATGTGATTATGCGCAGAGGTCCACCCTACCAGCCAACCTCAGATCTCTACACAGGCACACATGAATGCACGTACATTTACACACATCCAGAAATAACCTCCCAAAATCAAAATTCCAAGAAATCCAAACATCGAAATGCTTGCACATACATGTGATTATGCGCAGAGGTCCACCCTACCAGCCAACCTCAGATCTCTACGCAGCACACATGAATGCACGTACATTTACACACATCCAGAAATAACCTCCCAAAAATCAACAAATTCCAAGAAATCCAAACATCGAAATGCTTGCACATACATGTGATTATGCGCAGAGGTCCAGTGGGATCCCCTACAGCCAACCTCAGATCTCTACGCAGGCACACATGAATGCACGTACATTTACACACATCCAGAAATAACCTCCCAAAAATCAAAAATTCCAAGAAATCCAAACATCGAATGCTTGCACATACATTGATTATGCGCAGAGGTCCACCCTACCAGCCAACCTCAGATCTCTACGCAGGCACACATGAATGCACGTACATTTACACACATCCAGAAATAACCTCCCAAAATCAACCAAATTCCAAGAAATCCAAACATCGAAATGCTTGCACATACATTGATTATGCGCAGAGGTCCACCCTACCAGCCAACCTCAGATCTCTACGCAGGCACACATGAATGCACGTACATTTACACACATCCAGAATAACCTCCCAAAAATCAACCAAATTCCAAGAAATCCAAACATCGAAATGCTTGCACATACATGTGATTATGCGCAGAGGTCCAGTGGGATCCCCTACAGCCAACCTCAGATCTCTACGCAGGCACACATGAATGCACGTACATTTACACACATCCAGAAATAACCTCCCAAAATCAACCAAATTCCAAGAATCCAAACATCGAATGCTTGCACATACATGTGATTATGCGCAGAGGTCCACCCTACCAGCCAACCTCAGATCTCTACGCAGGCACACATGAATGCACGTACATTTACACACATCCAGAAATAACCTCCCACAAATCAAAAAATTCCAAGAAATCCAAACATCGAAATGCTTGCACAACATGTGATTATGCGCAGAGGTCCACCCTACCAGCCAACCTCAGATCTCTACGCAGGCACACATGAATGCACGTACATTTACACACATCCAGAAATAACCTCCCAAAATCAACCAAATTCCAAGAAATCCAAACATCGAATGCTTGCACATACATGTGATTATGCGCAGAGGTCACCCTACCAGCCAACCTCAGATCTCTACGCAGGCACACATGAATGCACGTACATTTACACACATCAAATAACCTCCCAAAAATCAAAAAATTCCAAGAAATCCAAACATCGAAATGCTTGCACATACATGTGATTATGCGCAGAGGTCCACCCTACCAGCCAACCTCAGATCTCTACGCAGGCACACATGAATGCACGTACATTTACACACTCCAGAAATAACCTCCCAAAATCACAAATTCCAAGAAATCCAAACATCGAAATGCTTGCACATACATGTGATTATGCGCAGAGGTCCACCCTACCAGCCAACCTCAGATCTCTACGCAGGCACACATGAATGCACGTACATTACACACATCCAGAAATAACCTCCCAAAAATCAACCAAATTCCAAGAAATCCAAACATGGCAATGCTTGCACATACATGTGATTATGCGCAGAGGTCCACCCTACCAGCCAACCTCAGATCTCTACGCAGGCACACATGAATGCACGTACATTTACACACATCCAGAAATAACCTCCCACAAATCAACCAAATTCCAAGAATCCAAACATCGAAATGCTTGCACATACATGTGATTATGCGCAGAGGTCCACCCTACCAGCCAACCTCAGATCTCTACGCAGGCACACATGAATGCACGTACATTTACACACATCCAGAAATAACCTCCCCAAAATCAACCAAATTCCAAGAAATCCAACATCGAAATGCTTGCACATACATGTGATTATGCGCAGAGGTCCACCCTACCAGCCAACCTCAGATCTCTACGCAGGCACACATGAATGCACGTACATTTACACACATCCAGAAATAACCTCCCAAAAATCAACCAAATTCCAAGAAATCCAAACAACATGTGATTATGCGCAGAGGTCCACCCTACCAGCCAACCTCAGATCTCTACGCAGGCACACATGAATGCACGTACATTTACACACATCCAGAAATAACCTCCCAAAAATCAACCAAATTCCAAGAAATCCAAACATCGAAATGCTTGCACATACATGTGATTATGCGCAGAGGTCCACCCTACCAGCCAACCTCAGATCTCTACGCAGGCACACATGAATGCACGTACATTTACACACATCCAGAAATAACCTCCCAAAAATCAACCAAATTCCAAGAAATCCAAACATCGAAATGCTTGCACATACATGTGATTATGCGCAGAGGTCCACCCTACCAGCCAACCTCAGATCTCTACGCAGGCACACATGAATGCACGTACATTTACACACATCCAGAAATAACCTCCCAAAAATCAACCAAATTCCAAGAAATCCAAACATCGAAATGCTTGCACATACATGTGATTATGCGCAGAGGTCCACCCTACCAGCCAACCTCAGATCTCTACGCAGGCACACATGAATGCACGTACATTACACACATCCAGAAATAACCTCCCAAAAATCAACCAAATTCCAAGAAATCCAAACATCGAAATGCTTGCACATACATGTGATTATGCGCAGAGGTCCACCCTACCAGCCAACCTCAGATCTCTACGCAGGCACACATGAATGCACGTACATTTACACACATCCAGAAATAACCTCCCAAAATCAACCAAATTCCAAGAAATCCAAACATCAAATGCTTGCACATACATGTGATTATGCGCAGAGGTCCACCCTACCAGCCAACCTCAGATCTCTACGCAGGCACACATGAATGCACGTACATTTACACACATCCAGAAATAACCTCCCAAAATCAACCAAATTCCAAGAAATCCAAACATCGAAATGCTTGCACATACATGTGATTATGCGCAGAGGTCCACCCTACCAGCCAACCTCAGATCTCTACGCAGGCACACATGAATGCACGTACATTTACACACATCCAGAAATAACCTCCCAAAAATCAACCAAATTCCAAGAAATCCAAACATCGAAATGCTTGCACATACATGTGATTATGCGCAGAGGTCCACCCTACCAGCCAACCTCAGATCTCTACGCAGGCACACATGAATGCACGTACATTTACACACATCCAGAAATAACCTCCCAAAAATCAAAAAATTCCAAGAAATCCAAACATCGAATGCTTGCACATACATGTGATTATGCGCAGAGGTCCACCCTACCAGCCAACCTCAGATCTCTACGCAGGCACACATGAATGCACGTACATTTACACACATCCAGAATAACCTCCCAAAAATCAACCAAATTCCAAGAAATCCAAACATCGAAATGCTTGCACATACATGTGATTATGCGCAGAGGTCCACCCTACCAGCCAACCTCAGATCTCTACGCAGGCACACATGAATGCACGTACATTTACACACATCCAGAAATAACCTCCCAAAAATCAAAAATTCCAAGAAATCCAAACATCGAAATGCTTGCACATACATGTGATTATGCGCAGAGGTCCACCCTACCAGCCAACCTCAGATCTCTACGCAGGCACACATGAATGCACGTACATTTACACACTTATGCCAGAAATAACCTCCCAAGAAACCAAATTCCAAGAAATCCAAACATCGAAATGCTTGCACATACATGTGATTATGCGCAGAGGTCCACCCTACCAGCCAACCTCAGATCTCTACGCAGGCACACATGAATGCACGTACATTTACACACATCCAGAAATAACCTCCCAAAAATCAACCAAATTCCAAGAAATCCAAACATCGAAATGCTTGCACATACATGTGATTATGCGCAGAGGTCCACCCTACCAGCCAACCTCAGATCTCTACGCAGGCACACATGAATGCACGTACATTTACACACATCCAGAAATAACCTCCCAAAAATCAAAATTCCAAGAAATCCAAACATCGAAATGCTTGCACAACATGTGATTATGCGCAGAGGTCCACCCTACCAGCCAACCTCAGATCTCTACGCAGGCACACATGAATGCACGTACATTTACACACATCCAGAAATAACCTCCCAAAAATCAACCAAATTCCAAGAAATCCAAACATCGAAATGCTTGCACATACATGTGATTATGCGCAGAGGTCCACCCTACCAGCCAACCTCAGATCTCTACGCAGGCACACATGAATGCACGTACATTACACACATCCAGAAATAACCTCCCAAAATCAACCAAATTCCAAGAAATCCAAACATCAATGCTTGCACATACATGTGATTATGCGCAGAGGTCCACCCTACCAGCCAACCTCAGATCTCTACGCAGGCACACATGAATGCACGTACATTTACACACATCCAGAAATAACCTCCCAAAATCAACAAATTCCAAGAAATCCAAACATCAATGCTTGCACATACATGTGATTATGCGCAGAGGTCCACCCTACCAGCCAACCTCAGATCTCTACGCAGGCACACATGAATGCACGTACATTTACACACATCCAGAAATAACCTCCCAAAAATCAACCAAATTCCAAGAAATCCAAACATCGAAATGCTTGCACATACATGTGATTATGCGCAGAGGTCCACCCTACCAGCCAACCTCAGATCTCTACGCAGGCACACATGAATGCACGTACATTTACACACATCCAGAAATAACCTCCAAAAATCAACCAAATTCCAAGAATCCAAACATCGAAATGCTTGCACATACATGTGATTATGCGCAGAGGTCCACCCTACCAGCCAACCTCAGATCTCTACGCAGGCACACATGAATGCACGTACATTTACACACATCCAGAAATAACCTCCCAAAATCAAAAATTCCAAGAAATCCAAACATCGAAATGCTTGCACATACATGTGATTATGCGCAGAGGTCCACCCTACCAGCCAACCTCAGATCTCTACGCAGGCACACATGAATGCACGTACATTACACACATCCAGAAATAACCTCCCAAAATCAACCAAATTCCAAGAAATCCAAACATCGAATGCTTGCACATACATGTGATTATGCGCAGAGGTCCACCCTACCAGCCAACCTCAGATCTCTACGCAGGCACACATGAATGCACGTACATTTACACACATCCAGAAATAACCTCCCAAAATCAACCAAATTCCAAGAAATCCAAACATGGCAATGCTTGCACATACATGTGATTATGCGCAGAGGTCCACCCTACCAGCCAACCTCAGATCTCTACACAGGCACACATGAATGCACGTACATTTACACACTCCAGAAATAACCTCCCACAAATCAACCAAATTCCAAGAAATCCAAACATCGAAATGCTTGCACATACATGTGATTATGCGCAGAGGTCCACCCTACCAGCCAACCTCAGATCTCTACGCAGGCACACATGAATGCACGTACATTTACACACATCCAGAAATAACCTCCCAAAATCAACAAATTCCAAGAAATCCAAACATCGAAATGCTTGCACAACATGTGATTATGCGCAGAGGTCCACCCTACCAGCCAACCTCAGATCTCTACGCAGGCACACATGAATGCACGTACATTTACACACATCCAGAAATAACCTCCCAAAATCAACAAATTCCAAGAAATCCAAACATCGAAATGCTTGCACATACATGTGATTATGCGCAGAGGTCCACCCTACCAGCCAACCTCAGATCTCTACGCAGGCACACATGAATGCACGTACATTTACACACATCCAGAAATAACCTCCCAAAAATCAACCAAATTCCAAGAAATCCAAACATCAAAATGCTTGCACATACATGTGATTATGCGCAGAGGTCCACCCTACCAGCCAACCTCAGATCTCTACGCAGGCACACATGAATGCACGTACATTTACACACATCCAGAAATAACTCCCAAAATCAACCAAATTCCAAGAAATCCAAACATCGAAATGCTTGCACATACATGTGATTATGCGCAGAGGTCCACCCTACCAGCCAACCTCAGATCTCTACGCAGGCACACATGAATGCACGTACATTTACACACATCCAGAAATAACCTCCCAAAATCAACAAATTCCAAGAAATCCAAACATCGAAATGCTTGCACATACATGTGATTATGCGCAGAGGTCCACCCTACCAGCCAACCTCAGATCTCTACGCAGGCACACATGAATGCACGTACATTACACACATCCAGAAATAACCTCCCAAAAATCAAAAAATTCCAAGAAATCCAAACATCGAAATGCTTGCACATACATGTGATTATGCGCAGAGGTCCACCCTACCAGCCAACCTCAGATCTCTACGCAGGCACACATGAATGCACGTACATTTACACACATCCAGAAATAACCTCCCACAAATCAACCAAATTCCAAGAAATCCAAACATGGCAATGCTTGCACATACATGTGATTATGCGCAGAGGTCCACCCTACCAGCCAACCTCAGATCTCTACGCAGGCACACATGAATGCACGTACATTTACACACATCCAGAAATAACCTCCCAAAAATCAACCAAATTCCAAGAAATCCAAACATCGAAATGCTTGCACATACATGTGATTATGCGCAGAGGTCCACCCTACCAGCCAACCTCAGATCTCTACGCAGGCACACATGAATGCACGTACATTTACACACATCCAGAAATAACCTCCCAAAAATCAAAAAATTCCAAGAAATCCAAACATCGAAATGCTTGCACATACATGTGATTATGCGCAGAGGTCCACCCTACCAGCCAACCTCAGATCTCTACGCAGGCACACATGAATGCACGTACATTTACACACATCCAGAAATAACCTCCCAAAAATCAACCAAATTCCAAGAAATCCAAACATCGAAATGCTTGCACATACATGTGATTATGCGCAGAGGTCCACCCTACCAGCCAACCTCAGATCTCTACGCAGGCACACATGAATGCACGTACATTTACACACATCCAGAAATAACCTCCCAAAATCAACAAATTCCAAGAAATCCAAACATCGAAATGCTTGCACATACATGTGATTATGCGCAGAGGTCCACCCTACCAGCCAACCTCAGATCTCTACGCAGGCACACATGAATGCACGTACATTTACACACATCCAGAAATAACCTCCATTATCAACAAATTCCAAGAAATCCAAACATCGAAATGCTTGCACATACATGTGATTATGCGCAGAGGTCCACCCTACCAGCCAACCTCAGATCTCTACGCAGGCACACATGAATGCACGTACATTTACACACATCCAGAAATAACCTCCCAAAAATCAAAAATTCCAAGAAATCCAAACATCGAAATGCTTGCACATACATGTGATTATGCGCAGAGGTCCACCCTACCAGCCAACCTCAGATCTCTACGCAGGCACACATGAATGCACGTACATTTACACACATCCAGAATAACCTCCCAAAATCAACAAATTCCAAGAAATCCAAACATCGAAATGCTTGCACATACATGTGATTATGCGCAGAGGTCCACCCTACCAGCCAACCTCAGATCTCTACGCAGGCACACATGAATGCACGTACATTTACACACATCCAGAAATAACCTCCCAAAATCAAAAATTCCAAGAAATCCAAACATCGAAATGCTTGCACATACATGTGATTATGCGCAGAGGTCCACCCTACCAGCCAACCTCAGATCTCTACGCAGGCACACATGAATGCACGTACATTTACACACATCCAGAAATAACCTCCCAAAAATCAAAAATTCCAAGAAATCCAAACATCGAAATGCTTGCACATACATGTGATTATGCGCAGAGGTCCACCCTACCAGCCAACCTCAGATCTCTACGCAGGCACACATGAATGCACGTACATTTACACACATCCAGAAATAACCTCCCAAAATCAACCAAATTCCAAGAAATCCAAACATCGAAATGCTTGCACATACATGTGATTATGCGCAGAGGTCCACCCTACCAGCCAACCTCAGATCTCTACGCAGGCACACATGAATGCACGTACATTTACACACATCCAGAAATAACCTCCCAAAAATCAACCAAATTCCAAGAAATCCAAACATCGAAATGCTTGCACATACATGTGATTATGCGCAGAGGTCCACCCTACCAGCCAACCTCAGATCTCTACGCAGGCACACATGAATGCACGTACATTTACACACATCCAGAAATAACCTCCCAAAATCAACAAATTCCAAGAAATCCAAACATCGAAATGCTTGCACATACATGTGATTATGCGCAGAGGTCCACCCTACCAGCCAACCTCAGATCTCTACGCAGGCACACATGAATGCACGTACATTTACACACATCCAGAAATAACCTCCCAAAAATCAAAAAATTCCAAGAAATCCAAACATCGAAATGCTTGCACATACATGTGATTATGCGCAGAGGTCCACCCTACCAGCCAACCTCAGATCTCTACGCAGGCACACATGAATGCACGTACATTTACACACATCCAGAAATAACCTCCCAAAAATCAACCAAATTCCAAGAAATCCAAACATCGAAATGCTTGCACATACATGTGATTATGCGCAGAGGTCCACCCTACCAGCCAACCTCAGATCTCTACGCAGGCACACATGAATGCACGTACATTTACACACATCCAGAAATAACCTCCCAAAATCAACAAATTCCAAGAAATCCAAACATCGAAATGCTTGCACATACATGTGATTATGCGCAGAGGTCCACCCTACCAGCCAACCTCAGATCTCTACGCAGGCACACATGAATGCACGTACATTTACACACATCCAGAAATAACCTCCCAAAAATCAAAAAATTCCAAGAAATCCAAACATCGAAATGCTTGCACATACATGTGATTATGCGCAGAGGTCCACCCTACCAGCCAACCTCAGATCTCTACGCAGGCACACATGAATGCACGTACATTTACACACATCCAGAAATAACCTCCCAAAAATCAAAAATTCCAAGAAATCCAAACATCGAAATGCTTGCACATACATGTGATTATGCGCAGAGGTCCACCCTACCAGCCAACCTCAGATCTCTACGCAGGCACACATGAATGCACGTACATTTACACACATCCAGAAATAACCTCCCAAAAATCAACCAAATTCCAAGAAATCCAAACATCGAAATGCTTGCACATACATGTGATTATGCGCAGAGGTCCACCCTACCAGCCAACCTCAGATCTCTACGCAGGCACACATGAATGCACGTACATTTACACACATCCAGAAATAACCTCCCAAAAATCAAAAATTCCAAGAAATCCAAACATCGAAATGCTTGCACATACATGTGATTATGCGCAGAGGTCCACCCTACCAGCCAACCTCAGATCTCTACGCAGGCACACATGAATGCACGTACATTTACACACATCCAGAAATAACCTCCCAAAATCAAAAATTCCAAGAAATCCAAACATCAATGCTTGCACATACATGTGATTATGCGCAGAGGTCCACCCTACCAGCCAACCTCAGATCTCTACGCAGGCACACATGAATGCACGTACATTTACACACATCCAGAAATAACCTCCCAAAATCAACCAAATTCCAAGAAATCCAAACATCGAAATGCTTGCACATACATGTGATTATGCGCAGAGGTCCACCCTACCAGCCAACCTCAGATCTCTACGCAGGCACACATGAATGCACGTACATTTACACACATCCAGAAATAACCTCCCAAAAATCAACCAAATTCCAAGAAATCCAAACATCGAAATGCTTGCACATACATGTGATTATGCGCAGAGGTCCACCCTACCAGCCAACCTCAGATCTCTACGCAGGCACACATGAATGCACGTACATTTACACACATCCAGAAAAACCAAACAAATTCCAAGAAATCCAAACATCGAAATGCTTGCACAACATGTGATTATGCGCAGAGGTCCACCTACCAGCCAACCTCAGATCTCTACGCAGGCACACATGAATGCACGTACATTACACACATCCAGAAATAACCTCCCAAAATCAACCAAATTCCAAGAAATCCAAACATCGAAATGCTTGCACATACATGTGATTATGCGCAGAGGTCCACCCTACCAGCCAACCTCAGATCTCTACGCAGGCACACATGAATGCACGTACATTTACACACATCCAGAAATAACCTCCCAAAATCAACAAATTCCAAGAAATCCAAACATCGAATGCTTGCACATACATGTGATTATGCGCAGAGGTCCACCCTACCAGCCAACCTCAGATCTCTACGCAGGCACACATGAATGCACGTACATTTACACACATCCAGAAATAACCTCCCAAAAATCAAAAATTCCAAGAAATCCAAACATCGAAATGCTTGCACATACATGTGATTATGCGCAGAGGTCCACCCTACCAGCCAACCTCAGATCTCTACGCAGGCACACATGAATGCACGTACATTTACACACATCCAGAATAACCTCCCAAAATCAAAATTCCAAGAAATCCAAACATCGAATGCTTGCACATACATGTGATTATGCGCAGAGGTCCACCCTACCAGCCAACCTCAGATCTCTACGCAGGCACACATGAATGCACGTACATTTACACACATCCAGAAATAACCTCCCAAAATCAACAAATTCCAAGAAATCCAAACATCGAAATGCTTGCACATACATGTGATTATGCGCAGAGGTCCACCCTACCAGCCAACCTCAGATCTCTACGCAGGCACACATGAATGCACGTACATTTACACACATCCAGAAATAACCTCCCAAAATCAACAAATTCCAAGAAATCCAAACATCGAAATGCTTGCACATACATGTGATTATGCGCAGAGGTCCACCCTACCAGCCAACCTCAGATCTCTACGCAGGCACACATGAATGCACGTACATTTACACACATCCAGAAATAACCTCCCAAAATCAAAAATTCCAAGAAATCCAAACATCGAAATGCTTGCACATACATGTGATTATGCGCAGAGGTCCACCCTACCAGCCAACCTCAGATCTCTACGCAGGCACACATGAATGCACGTACATTTACACACATCCAGAAATAACCTCCCAAAAATCAAAAATTCCAAGAATCCAAACATCGAAATGCTTGCACATACATGTGATTATGCGCAGAGGTCCACCCTACCAGCCAACCTCAGATCTCTACGCAGGCACACATGAATGCACGTACATTTACACACATCCAGAAATAACCTCCCAAAATCAAAAATTCCAAGAAATCCAAACATCGAAATGCTTGCACATACATGTGATTATGCGCAGAGGTCCACCCTACCAGCCAACCTCAGATCTCTACGCAGGCACACATGAATGCACGTACATTTACACACATCCAGAAATAACCTCCCACAAATCAACCAAATTCCAAGAAATCCAAACATCGAAATGCTTGCACATACATGTGATTATGCGCAGAGGTCCACCCTACCAGCCAACCTCAGATCTCTACGCAGGCACACATGAATGCACGTACATTTACACACATCCAGAAATAACCTCCCAAAATCAACAAATTCCAAGAAATCCAAACATCGAAATGCTTGCACATACATGTGATTATGCGCAGAGGTCCACCCTACCAGCCAACCTCAGATCTCTACGCAGGCACACATGAATGCACGTACATTTACACACATCCAGAAATAACCTCCCAAAATCAAAAATTCCAAGAAATCCAAACATCGAAATGCTTGCACATACATGTGATTATGCGCAGAGGTCCACCCTACCAGCCAACCTCAGATCTCTACGCAGGCACACATGAATGCACGTACATTTACACACATCCAGAAATAACCTCCCAAAAATCAAAAATTCCAAGAAATCCAAACATCGAAATGCTTGCACATACATGTGATTATGCGCAGAGGTCCACCCTACCAGCCAACCTCAGATCTCTACGCAGGCACACATGAATGCACGTACATTTACACACATCCAGAAATAACCTCCCAAAAATCAACAAATTCCAAGAAATCCAAACATCGAATGCTTGCACATACATGTGATTATGCGCAGAGGTCCACCCTACCAGCCAACCTCAGATCTCTACGCAGGCACACATGAATGCACGTACATTTACACACATCCAGAAATAACCTCCCAAAAATCAACCAAATTCCAAGAAATCCAAACATCGAAATGCTTGCACATACATGTGATTATGCGCAGAGGTCCACCCTACCAGCCAACCTCAGATCTCTACGCAGGCACACATGAATGCACGTACATTTACACACATCCAGAAATAACCTCCCAAAAATCAACAAATTCCAAGAAATCCAAACATCGAAATGCTTGCACATACATGTGATTATGCGCAGAGGTCCACCCTACCAGCCAACCTCAGATCTCTACGCAGGCACACATGAATGCACGTACATTTACACACATCCAGAAATAACCTCCCAAAATCAACAAATTCCAAGAAATCCAAACATCGAAATGCTTGCACATACATGTGATTATGCGCAGAGGTCCACCCTACCAGCCAACCTCAGATCTCTACGCAGGCACACATGAATGCACGTACATTTACACACATCCAGAAATAACCTCCCAAAATCAACAAATTCCAAGAAATCCAAACATCGAAATGCTTGCACATACATGTGATTATGCGCAGAGGTCCACCCTACCAGCCAACCTCAGATCTCTACGCAGGCACACATGAATGCACGTACATTTACACACATCCAGAAATAACCTCCCAAAATCAACAAATTCCAAGAAATCCAAACATCGAAATGCTTGCACATACATGTGATTATGCGCAGAGGTCCACCCTACCAGCCAACCTCAGATCTCTACGCAGGCACACATGAATGCACGTACATTTACACACATCCAGAAATAAGTGGGATCCTCCAAAAATCAAAAATTCCAAGAAATCCAAACATCGAAATGCTTGCACATACATGTGATTATGCGCAGAGGTCCACCCTACCAGCCAACCTCAGATCTCTACGCAGGCACACATGAATGCACGTACATTTACACACATCCAGAAATAACCTCCCAAAAATCAAAAATTCCAAGAAATCCAAACATCGAAATGCTTGCACATACATGTGATTATGCGCAGAGGTCCACCCTACCAGCCAACCTCAGATCTCTACGCAGGCACACATGAATGCACGTACATTTACACACATCCAGAAATAACCTCCCAAAAATCAACCAAATTCCAAGAAATCCAAACATCGAAATGCTTGCACATACATGTGATTATGCGCAGAGGTCCACCCTACCAGCCAACCTCAGATCTCTACGCAGGCACACATGAATGCACGTACATTTACACACATCCAGAAATAACCTCCCAAAATCAACAAATTCCAAGAAATCCAAACATCGAAATGCTTGCACATACATGTGATTATGCGCAGAGGTCCACCCTACCAGCCAACCTCAGATCTCTACGCAGGCACACATGAATGCACGTACATTTACACACATCCAGAAATAACCTCCCAAAAATCAACCAAATTCCAAGAAATCCAAACATCGAAATGCTTGCACATACATGTGATTATGCGCAGAGGTCCACCCTACCAGCCAACCTCAGATCTCTACGCAGGCACACATGAATGCACGTACATTTACACACATCCAGAAATAACCTCCCAAAAATCAACCAAATTCCAAGAAATCCAAACATCGAAATGCTTGCACATACATGTGATTATGCGCAGAGGTCCACCCTACCAGCCAACCTCAGATCTCTACGCAGGCACACATGAATGCACGTACATTTACACACATCCAGAAATAACCTCCCAAAAATCAACAAATTCCAAGAAATCCAAACATCGAAATGCTTGCACATACATGTGATTATGCGCAGAGGTCCACCCTACCAGCCAACCTCAGATCTCTACGCAGGCACACATGAATGCACGTACATTTACACACATCCAGAAATAACCTCCCAAAAATCAACCAAATTCCAAGAAATCCAAACATCGAAATGCTTGCACATACATGTGATTATGCGCAGAGGTCCACCCTACCAGCCAACCTCAGATCTCTACGCAGGCACACATGAATGCACGTACATTTACACACATCCAGAAATAACCTCCCAAAAATCAACCAAATTCCACGAAATCCAAACATCGAAATGCTTGCACATACATGTGATTATGCGCAGAGGTCCACCCTACCAGCCAACCTCAGATCTCTACGCAGGCACACATGAATGCACGTACATTTACACACATCCAGAAATAACCTCCCAAAAATCAAAAATTCCAAGAAATCCAAACATCGAAATGCTTGCACATACATGTGATTATGCGCAGAGGTCCACCCTACCAGCCAACCTCAGATCTCTACGCAGGCACACATGAATGCACGTACATTTACACACATCCAGAAATAACCTCCCAAAAATCAACAAATTCCAAGAAATCCAAACATCGAAATGCTTGCACATACATGTGATTATGCGCAGAGGTCCACCCTACCAGCCAACCTCAGATCTCTACGCAGGCACACATGAATGCACGTACATTTACACACATCCAGAAATAACCTCCCAAAAATCAACAAATTCCAAGAAATCCAAACATCGAAATGCTTGCACATACATGTGATTATGCGCAGAGGTCCACCCTACCAGCCAACCTCAGATCTCTACGCAGGCACACATGAATGCACGTACATTTACACACATCCAGAAATAACCTCCCAAAATCAACCAAATTCCAAGAAATCCAAACATCGAAATGCTTGCACATACATGTGATTATGCGCAGAGGTCCACCCTACCAGCCAACCTCAGATCTCTACGCAGGCACACATGAATGCACGTACATTTACACACATCCAGAAATAACCTCCCAAAAATCAAAAATTCCAAGAAATCCAAACATCGAAATGCTTGCACATACATGTGATTATGCGCAGAGGTCCACCCTACCAGCCAACCTCAGATCTCTACGCAGGCACACATGAATGCACGTACATTTACACACATCCAGAAATAACCTCCCAAAATCAAAAATTCCAAGAAATCCAAACATCGAAATGCTTGCACATACATGTGATTATGCGCAGAGGTCCACCCTACCAGCCAACCTCAGATCTCTACGCAGGCACACATGAATGCACGTACATTTACACACATCCAGAAATAACCTCCCAAAAATCAACCAAATTCCAAGAAATCCAAACATCGAAATGCTTGCACATACATGTGATTATGCGCAGAGGTCCACCCTACCAGCCAACCTCAGATCTCTACGCAGGCACACATGAATGCACGTACATTTACACACATCCAGAAATAACCTCCCAAAAATCAACAAATTCCAAGAAATCCAAACATCGAAATGCTTGCACATACATGTGATTATGCGCAGAGGTCCACCCTACCAGCCAACCTCAGATCTCTACGCAGGCACACATGAATGCACGTACATTTACACACATCCAGAAATAACCTCCCAAAATCAACAAATTCCAAGAAATCCAAACATCGAAATGCTTGCACATACATGTGATTATGCGCAGAGGTCCACCCTACCAGCCAACCTCAGATCTCTACGCAGGCACACATGAATGCACGTACATTTACACACATCCAGAAATAACCTCCCAAAATCAACCAAATTCCAAGAAATCCAAACATCGAAATGCTTGCACATACATGTGATTATGCGCAGAGGTCCACCCTACCAGCCAACCTCAGATCTCTACGCAGGCACACATGAATGCACGTACATTTACACACATCCAGAAATAACCTCCCAAAAATCAAAAATTCCAAGAAATCCAAACATCGAAATGCTTGCACATACATGTGATTATGCGCAGAGGTCCACCCTACCAGCCAACCTCAGATCTCTACGCAGGCACACATGAATGCACGTACATTTACACACATCCAGAAATAACCTCCCAAAAATCAACAAATTCCAAGAAATCCAAACATCGAAATGCTTGCACATACATGTGATTATGCGCAGAGGTCCACCCTACCAGCCAACCTCAGATCTCTACGCAGGCACACATGAATGCACGTACATTTACACACATCCAGAAATAACCTCCCAAAAACCAAATTCCAAGAAATCCAAACATCGAAATGCTTGCACATACATGTGATTATGCGCAGAGGTCCACCCTACCAGCCAACCTCAGATCTCTACGCAGGCACACATGAATGCACGTACATTTACACACATCCAGAAATAACCTCCCAAAAATCAAAAAATTCCAAGAAATCCAAACATCGAAATGCTTGCACATACATGTGATTATGCGCAGAGGTCCACCCTACCAGCCAACCTCAGATCTCTACGCAGGCACACATGAATGCACGTACATTTACACACATCCAGAAATAACCTCCCAAAATCAACAAATTCCAAGAAATCCAAACATCGAAATGCTTGCACATACATGTGATTATGCGCAGAGGTCCACCCTACCAGCCAACCTCAGATCTCTACGCAGGCACACATGAATGCACGTACATTTACACACATCCAGAAATAACCTCCCAAAAATCAACAAATTCCAAGAAATCCAAACATCGAAATGCTTGCACATACATGTGATTATGCGCAGAGGTCCACCCTACCAGCCAACCTCAGATCTCTACGCAGGCACACATGAATGCACGTACATTTACACACATCCAGAAATAACCTCCCAAAATCAACAAATTCCAAGAAATCCAAACATCGAAATGCTTGCACATACATGTGATTATGCGCAGAGGTCCACCCTACCAGCCAACCTCAGATCTCTACGCAGGCACACATGAATGCACGTACATTTACACACATCCAGAAATAACCTCCCAAAAATCAAAAATTCCAAGAAATCCAAACATCGAAATGCTTGCACATACATGTGATTATGCGCAGAGGTCCACCCTACCAGCCAACCTCAGATCTCTACGCAGGCACACATGAATGCACGTACATTTACACACATCCAGAAATAACCTCCCAAAATCAACAAATTCCAAGAAATCCAAACATCGAAATGCTTGCACATACATGTGATTATGCGCAGAGGTCCACCCTACCAGCCAACCTCAGATCTCTACGCAGGCACACATGAATGCACGTACATTTACACACATCCAGAAATAACCTCCCAAAAATCAACAAATTCCAAGAAATCCAAACATCGAAATGCTTGCACATACATGTGATTATGCGCAGAGGTCCACCCTACCAGCCAACCTCAGATCTCTACGCAGGCACACATGAATGCACGTACATTTACACACATCCAGAAATAACCTCCCAAAATCAAAAATTCCAAGAAATCCAAACATCGAAATGCTTGCACATACATGTGATTATGCGCAGAGGTCCACCCTACCAGCCAACCTCAGATCTCTACGCAGGCACACATGAATGCACGTACATTTACACACATCCAGAAATAACCTCCCAAAATCAACAAATTCCAAGAAATCCAAACATCGAAATGCTTGCACATACATGTGATTATGCGCAGAGGTCCACCCTACCAGCCAACCTCAGATCTCTACGCAGGCACACATGAATGCACGTACATTTACACACATCCAGAAATAACCTCCCAAAAATCAACCAAATTCCAAGAAATCCAAACATCGAAATGCTTGCACATACATGTGATTATGCGCAGAGGTCCACCCTACCAGCCAACCTCAGATCTCTACGCAGGCACACATGAATGCACGTACATTTACACACATCCAGAAATAACCTCCCAAAATCAAAAATTCCAAGAAATCCAAACATCGAAATGCTTGCACATACATGTGATTATGCGCAGAGGTCCACCCTACCAGCCAACCTCAGATCTCTACGCAGGCACACATGAATGCACGTACATTTACACACATCCAGAAATAACCTCCCAAAAATCAAAAATTCCAAGAAATCCAAACATCGAAATGCTTGCACATACATGTGATTATGCGCAGAGGTCCACCCTACCAGCCAACCTCAGATCTCTACGCAGGCACACATGAATGCACGTACATTTACACACATCCAGAAATAACCTCCCAAAATCAAAAATTCCAAGAAATCCAAACATCGAAATGCTTGCACATACATGTGATTATGCGCAGAGGTCCACCCTACCAGCCAACCTCAGATCTCTACGCAGGCACACATGAATGCACGTACATTTACACACATCCAGAAATAACCTCCCAAAATCAACCAAATTCCAAGAAATCCAAACATCGAAATGCTTGCACATACATGTGATTATGCGCAGAGGTCCACCCTACCAGCCAACCTCAGATCTCTACGCAGGCACACATGAATGCACGTACATTTACACACATCCAGAAATAACCTCCCAAAATCAACCAAATTCCAAGAAATCCAAACATCGAAATGCTTGCACATACATGTGATTATGCGCAGAGGTCCACCCTACCAGCCAACCTCAGATCTCTACGCAGGCACACATGAATGCACGTACATTTACACACATCCAGAAATAACCTCCCAAAAATCAAAAATTCCAAGAAATCCAAACATCGAAATGCTTGCACATACATGTGATTATGCGCAGAGGTCCACCCTACCAGCCAACCTCAGATCTCTACGCAGGCACACATGAATGCACGTACATTTACACACATCCAGAAATAACCTCCCAAAATCAACAAATTCCAAGAAATCCAAACATCGAAATGCTTGCACATACATGTGATTATGCGCAGAGGTCCACCCTACCAGCCAACCTCAGATCTCTACGCAGGCACACATGAATGCACGTACATTTACACACATCCAGAAATAACCTCCCAAAAATCAAAAATTCCAAGAAATCCAAACATCGAAATGCTTGCACATACATGTGATTATGCGCAGAGGTCCACCCTACCAGCCAACCTCAGATCTCTACGCAGGCACACATGAATGCACGTACATTTACACACATCCAGAAATAACCTCCCAAAAATCAAAAATTCCAAGAAATCCAAACATCGAAATGCTTGCACATACATGTGATTATGCGCAGAGGTCCACCCTACCAGCCAACCTCAGATCTCTACGCAGGCACACATGAATGCACGTACATTTACACACATCCAGAAATAACCTCCCAAAATCAACAAATTCCAAGAAATCCAAACATCGAAATGCTTGCACATACATGTGATTATGCGCAGAGGTCCACCCTACCAGCCAACCTCAGATCTCTACGCAGGCACACATGAATGCACGTACATTTACACACATCCAGAAATAACCTCCCAAAATCAACCAAATTCCAAGAAATCCAAACATCGAAATGCTTGCACATACATGTGATTATGCGCAGAGGTCCACCCTACCAGCCAACCTCAGATCTCTACGCAGGCACACATGAATGCACGTACATTTACACACATCCAGAAATAACCTCCCAAAAACCAAATTCCAAGAAATCCAAACATCGAAATGCTTGCACATACATGTGATTATGCGCAGAGGTCCACCCTACCAGCCAACCTCAGATCTCTACGCAGGCACACATGAATGCACGTACATTTACACACATCCAGAAATAACCTCCCAAAAATCAACCAAATTCCAAGAAATCCAAACATCGAAATGCTTGCACATACATGTGATTATGCGCAGAGGTCCACCCTACCAGCCAACCTCAGATCTCTACGCAGGCACACATGAATGCACGTACATTTACACACATCCAGAAATAACCTCCCAAAATCAACAAATTCCAAGAAATCCAAACATCGAAATGCTTGCACATACATGTGATTATGCGCAGAGGTCCACCCTACCAGCCAACCTCAGATCTCTACGCAGGCACACATGAATGCACGTACATTTACACACATCCAGAAATAACCTCCCAAAATCAAAAATTCCAAGAAATCCAAACATCGAAATGCTTGCACATACATGTGATTATGCGCAGAGGTCCACCCTACCAGCCAACCTCAGATCTCTACGCAGGCACACATGAATGCACGTACATTTACACACATCCAGAAATAACCTCCCAAAATCAAAAATTCCAAGAAATCCAAACATCGAAATGCTTGCACATACATGTGATTATGCGCAGAGGTCCACCCTACCAGCCAACCTCAGATCTCTACGCAGGCACACATGAATGCACGTACATTTACACACATCCAGAAATAACCTCCCAAAATCAAAAATTCCAAGAAATCCAAACATCGAAATGCTTGCACATACATGTGATTATGCGCAGAGGTCCACCCTACCAGCCAACCTCAGATCTCTACGCAGGCACACATGAATGCACGTACATTTACACACATCCAGAAATAACCTCCCAAAATCAACAAATTCCAAGAAATCCAAACATCGAAATGCTTGCACATACATGTGATTATGCGCAGAGGTCCACCCTACCAGCCAACCTCAGATCTCTACGCAGGCACACATGAATGCACGTACATTTACACACATCCAGAAATAACCTCCCAAAAATCAACCAAATTCCAAGAAATCCAAACATCGAAATGCTTGCACATACATGTGATTATGCGCAGAGGTCCACCCTACCAGCCAACCTCAGATCTCTACGCAGGCACACATGAATGCACGTACATTTACACACATCCAGAAATAACCTCCCAAAAATCAACCAAATTCCAAGAAATCCAAACATCGAAATGCTTGCACATACATGTGATTATGCGCAGAGGTCCACCCTACCAGCCAACCTCAGATCTCTACGCAGGCACACATGAATGCACGTACATTTACACACATCCAGAAATAACCTCCCAAAAATCAACCAAATTCCAAGAAATCCAAACATCGAAATGCTTGCACATACATGTGATTATGCGCAGAGGTCCACCCTACCAGCCAACCTCAGATCTCTACGCAGGCACACATGAATGCACGTACATTTACACACATCCAGAAATAACCTCCCAAAATCAACAAATTCCAAGAAATCCAAACATCGAAATGCTTGCACATACATGTGATTATGCGCAGAGGTCCACCCTACCAGCCAACCTCAGATCTCTACGCAGGCACACATGAATGCACGTACATTTACACACATCCAGAAATAACCTCCCAAAATCAAAAATTCCAAGAAATCCAAACATCGAAATGCTTGCACATACATGTGATTATGCGCAGAGGTCCACCCTACCAGCCAACCTCAGATCTCTACGCAGGCACACATGAATGCACGTACATTTACACACATCCAGAAATAACCTCCCAAAAATCAAAAATTCCAAGAAATCCAAACATCGAAATGCTTGCACATACATGTGATTATGCGCAGAGGTCCACCCTACCAGCCAACCTCAGATCTCTACGCAGGCACACATGAATGCACGTACATTTACACACATCCAGAAATAACCTCCCAAAATCAAAAATTCCAAGAAATCCAAACATCGAAATGCTTGCACATACATGTGATTATGCGCAGAGGTCCACCCTACCAGCCAACCTCAGATCTCTACGCAGGCACACATGAATGCACGTACATTTACACACATCCAGAAATAACCTCCCAAAAATCAACAAATTCCAAGAAATCCAAACATCGAAATGCTTGCACATACATGTGATTATGCGCAGAGGTCCACCCTACCAGCCAACCTCAGATCTCTACGCAGGCACACATGAATGCACGTACATTTACACACATCCAGAAATAACCTCCCAAAATCAACAAATTCCAAGAAATCCAAACATCGAAATGCTTGCACATACATGTGATTATGCGCAGAGGTCCACCCTACCAGCCAACCTCAGATCTCTACGCAGGCACACATGAATGCACGTACATTTACACACATCCAGAAATAACCTCCCAAAAATCAAAAATTCCAAGAAATCCAAACATCGAAATGCTTGCACATACATGTGATTATGCGCAGAGGTCCACCCTACCAGCCAACCTCAGATCTCTACGCAGGCACACATGAATGCACGTACATTTACACACATCCAGAAATAACCTCCCAAAAATCAACAAATTCCAAGAAATCCAAACATCGAAATGCTTGCACATACATGTGATTATGCGCAGAGGTCCACCCTACCAGCCAACCTCAGATCTCTACGCAGGCACACATGAATGCACGTACATTTACACACATCCAGAATAACCTCCCAAAATCAACCAAATTCCAAGAAATCCAAACATCGAAATGCTTGCACATACATGTGATTATGCGCAGAGGTCCACCCTACCAGCCAACCTCAGATCTCTACGCAGGCACACATGAATGCACGTACATTTACACACATCCAGAAATAACCTCCCAAAAATCAAAAATTCCAAGAAATCCAAACATCGAAATGCTTGCACATACATGTGATTATGCGCAGAGGTCCACCCTACCAGCCAACCTCAGATCTCTACGCAGGCACACATGAATGCACGTACATTTACACACATCCAGAAATAACCTCCCAAAATCAAAAATTCCAAGAAATCCAAACATCGAAATGCTTGCACATACATGTGATTATGCGCAGAGGTCCACCCTACCAGCCAACCTCAGATCTCTACGCAGGCACACATGAATGCACGTACATTTACACACATCCAGAAATAACCTCCCAAAAATCAAAAATTCCAAGAAATCCAAACATCGAAATGCTTGCACATACATGTGATTATGCGCAGAGGTCCACCCTACCAGCCAACCTCAGATCTCTACGCAGGCACACATGAATGCACGTACATTTACACACATCCAGAAATAACCTCCCAAAAATCAACCAAATTCCAAGAAATCCAAACATCGAAATGCTTGCACATACATGTGATTATGCGCAGAGGTCCACCCTACCAGCCAACCTCAGATCTCTACGCAGGCACACATGAATGCACGTACATTTACACACATCCAGAAATAACCTCCCAAAAATCAACCAAATTCCAAGAAATCCAAACATCGAAATGCTTGCACATACATGTGATTATGCGCAGAGGTCCACCCTACCAGCCAACCTCAGATCTCTACGCAGGCACACATGAATGCACGTACATTTACACACATCCAGAAATAACCTCCCAAAATCAAAAATTCCAAGAAATCCAAACATCGAAATGCTTGCACATACATGTGATTATGCGCAGAGGTCCACCCTACCAGCCAACCTCAGATCTCTACGCAGGCACACATGAATGCACGTACATTTACACACATCCAGAAATAACCTCCCAAAAATCAAAAATTCCAAGAAATCCAAACATCGAAATGCTTGCACATACATGTGATTATGCGCAGAGGTCCACCCTACCAGCCAACCTCAGATCTCTACGCAGGCACACATGAATGCACGTACATTTACACACATCCAGAAATAACCTCCCAAAAATCAACAAATTCCAAGAAATCCAAACATCGAAATGCTTGCACATACATGTGATTATGCGCAGAGGTCCACCCTACCAGCCAACCTCAGATCTCTACGCAGGCACACATGAATGCACGTACATTTACACACATCCAGAAATAACCTCCCAAAATCAAAAATTCCAAGAAATCCAAACATCGAAATGCTTGCACATACATGTGATTATGCGCAGAGGTCCACCCTACCAGCCAACCTCAGATCTCTACGCAGGCACACATGAATGCACGTACATTTACACACATCCAGAAATAACCTCCCAAAAATCAAAAATTCCAAGAAATCCAAACATCGAAATGCTTGCACATACATGTGATTATGCGCAGAGGTCCACCCTACCAGCCAACCTCAGATCTCTACGCAGGCACACATGAATGCACGTACATTTACACACATCCAGAAATAACCTCCCAAAATCAACAAATTCCAAGAAATCCAAACATCGAAATGCTTGCACATACATGTGATTATGCGCAGAGGTCCACCCTACCAGCCAACCTCAGATCTCTACGCAGGCACACATGAATGCACGTACATTTACACACATCCAGAAATAACCTCCCAAAATCAAAAATTCCAAGAAATCCAAACATCGAAATGCTTGCACATACATGTGATTATGCGCAGAGGTCCACCCTACCAGCCAACCTCAGATCTCTACGCAGGCACACATGAATGCACGTACATTTACACACATCCAGAAATAACCTCCCAAAAATCAACAAATTCCAAGAAATCCAAACATCGAAATGCTTGCACATACATGTGATTATGCGCAGAGGTCCACCCTACCAGCCAACCTCAGATCTCTACGCAGGCACACATGAATGCACGTACATTTACACACATCCAGAAATAACCTCCCAAAATCAACCAAATTCCAAGAAATCCAAACATCGAAATGCTTGCACATACATGTGATTATGCGCAGAGGTCCACCCTACCAGCCAACCTCAGATCTCTACGCAGGCACACATGAATGCACGTACATTTACACACATCCAGAAATAACCTCCCAAAAATCAAAAATTCCAAGAAATCCAAACATCGAAATGCTTGCACATACATGTGATTATGCGCAGAGGTCCACCCTACCAGCCAACCTCAGATCTCTACGCAGGCACACATGAATGCACGTACATTTACACACATCCAGAAATAACCTCCCAAAAATCAAAAATTCCAAGAAATCCAAACATCGAAATGCTTGCACATACATGTGATTATGCGCAGAGGTCCACCCTACCAGCCAACCTCAGATCTCTACGCAGGCACACATGAATGCACGTACATTTACACACATCCAGAAATAACCTCCCAAAATCAACAAATTCCAAGAAATCCAAACATCGAAATGCTTGCACATACATGTGATTATGCGCAGAGGTCCACCCTACCAGCCAACCTCAGATCTCTACGCAGGCACACATGAATGCACGTACATTTACACACATCCAGAAATAACCTCCCAAAAATCAACCAAATTCCAAGAAATCCAAACATCGAAATGCTTGCACATACATGTGATTATGCGCAGAGGTCCACCCTACCAGCCAACCTCAGATCTCTACGCAGGCACACATGAATGCACGTACATTTACACACATCCAGAAATAACCTCCCAAAAACCAAATTCCAAGAAATCCAAACATCGAAATGCTTGCACATACATGTGATTATGCGCAGAGGTCCACCCTACCAGCCAACCTCAGATCTCTACGCAGGCACACATGAATGCACGTACATTTACACACATCCAGAAATAACCTCCCAAAAATCAAAAATTCCAAGAAATCCAAACATCGAAATGCTTGCACATACATGTGATTATGCGCAGAGGTCCACCCTACCAGCCAACCTCAGATCTCTACGCAGGCACACATGAATGCACGTACATTTACACACATCCAGAAATAACCTCCCAAAATCAACAAATTCCAAGAAATCCAAACATCGAAATGCTTGCACATACATGTGATTATGCGCAGAGGTCCACCCTACCAGCCAACCTCAGATCTCTACGCAGGCACACATGAATGCACGTACATTTACACACATCCAGAAATAACCTCCCAAAAATCAAAAATTCCAAGAAATCCAAACATCGAAATGCTTGCACATACATGTGATTATGCGCAGAGGTCCACCCTACCAGCCAACCTCAGATCTCTACGCAGGCACACATGAATGCACGTACATTTACACACATCCAGAAATAACCTCCCAAAAATCAAAAATTCCAAGAAATCCAAACATCGAAATGCTTGCACATACATGTGATTATGCGCAGAGGTCCACCCTACCAGCCAACCTCAGATCTCTACGCAGGCACACATGAATGCACGTACATTTACACACATCCAGAAATAACCTCCCAAAATCAACCAAATTCCAAGAAATCCAAACATCGAAATGCTTGCACATACATGTGATTATGCGCAGAGGTCCACCCTACCAGCCAACCTCAGATCTCTACGCAGGCACACATGAATGCACGTACATTTACACACATCCAGAAATAACCTCCCAAAATCAAAAATTCCAAGAAATCCAAACATCGAAATGCTTGCACATACATGTGATTATGCGCAGAGGTCCACCCTACCAGCCAACCTCAGATCTCTACGCAGGCACACATGAATGCACGTACATTTACACACATCCAGAAATAACCTCCCAAAATCAAAAATTCCAAGAAATCCAAACATCGAAATGCTTGCACATACATGTGATTATGCGCAGAGGTCCACCCTACCAGCCAACCTCAGATCTCTACGCAGGCACACATGAATGCACGTACATTTACACACATCCAGAAATAACCTCCCAAAATCAACAAATTCCAAGAAATCCAAACATCGAAATGCTTGCACATACATGTGATTATGCGCAGAGGTCCACCCTACCAGCCAACCTCAGATCTCTACGCAGGCACACATGAATGCACGTACATTTACACACATCCAGAAATAACCTCCCAAAATCAACCAAATTCCAAGAAATCCAAACATCGAAATGCTTGCACAACATGTGATTATGCGCAGAGGTCCACCCTACCAGCCAACCTCAGATCTCTACGCAGGCACACATGAATGCACGTACATTTACACACATCCAGAAATAACCTCCCAAAAATCAAAAATTCCAAGAAATCCAAACATCGAAATGCTTGCACATACATGTGATTATGCGCAGAGGTCCACCCTACCAGCCAACCTCAGATCTCTACGCAGGCACACATGAATGCACGTACATTTACACACATCCAGAAATAACCTCCCAAAATCAACAAATTCCAAGAAATCCAAACATCGAAATGCTTGCACATACATGTGATTATGCGCAGAGGTCCACCCTACCAGCCAACCTCAGATCTCTACGCAGGCACACATGAATGCACGTACATTTACACACATCCAGAAATAACCTCCCAAAAATCAACCAAATTCCAAGAAATCCAAACATCGAAATGCTTGCACATACATGTGATTATGCGCAGAGGTCCACCCTACCAGCCAACCTCAGATCTCTACGCAGGCACACATGAATGCACGTACATTTACACACATCCAGAAATAACCTCCCAAAAATCAAAAATTCCAAGAAATCCAAACATCGAAATGCTTGCACATACATGTGATTATGCGCAGAGGTCCACCCTACCAGCCAACCTCAGATCTCTACGCAGGCACACATGAATGCACGTACATTTACACACATCCAGAAATAACCTCCCAAAAATCAAAAATTCCAAGAAATCCAAACATCGAAATGCTTGCACATACATGTGATTATGCGCAGAGGTCCACCCTACCAGCCAACCTCAGATCTCTACGCAGGCACACATGAATGCACGTACATTTACACACATCCAGAAATAACCTCCCAAAAATCAAAAATTCCAAGAAATCCAAACATCGAAATGCTTGCACATACATGTGATTATGCGCAGAGGTCCACCCTACCAGCCAACCTCAGATCTCTACGCAGGCACACATGAATGCACGTACATTTACACACATCCAGAAATAACCTCCCAAAAATCAAAAATTCCAAGAAATCCAAACATCGAAATGCTTGCACATACATGTGATTATGCGCAGAGGTCCACCCTACCAGCCAACCTCAGATCTCTACGCAGGCACACATGAATGCACGTACATTTACACACATCCAGAAATAACCTCCCAAAATCAACCAAATTCCAAGAAATCCAAACATCGAAATGCTTGCACATACATGTGATTATGCGCAGAGGTCCACCCTACCAGCCAACCTCAGATCTCTACGCAGGCACACATGAATGCACGTACATTTACACACATCCAGAATAACCCCCAAAAACCAAATTCCAAGAAATCCAAACATCGAAATGCTTGCACATACATGTGATTATGCGCAGAGGTCCACCCTACCAGCCAACCTCAGATCTCTACGCAGGCACACATGAATGCACGTACATTTACACACATCCAGAAATAACCTCCCAAAAATCAAAAATTCCAAGAAATCCAAACATCGAAATGCTTGCACATACATGTGATTATGCGCAGAGGTCCACCCTACCAGCCAACCTCAGATCTCTACGCAGGCACACATGAATGCACGTACATTTACACACATCCAGAAATAACCTCCCAAAAATCAAAAATTCCAAGAAATCCAAACATCGAAATGCTTGCACATACATGTGATTATGCGCAGAGGTCCACCCTACCAGCCAACCTCAGATCTCTACGCAGGCACACATGAATGCACGTACATTTACACACATCCAGAAATAACCTCCCAAAAATCAACAAATTCCAAGAAATCCAAACATCGAAATGCTTGCACATACATGTGATTATGCGCAGAGGTCCACCCTACCAGCCAACCTCAGATCTCTACGCAGGCACACATGAATGCACGTACATTTACACACATCCAGAATAACCTCCCAAAATCAACAAATTCCAAGAAATCCAAACATCGAAATGCTTGCACATACATGTGATTATGCGCAGAGGTCCACCCTACCAGCCAACCTCAGATCTCTACGCAGGCACACATGAATGCACGTACATTTACACACATCCAGAAATAACCTCCCAAAAATCAAAAATTCCAAGAAATCCAAACATCGAAATGCTTGCACATACATGTGATTATGCGCAGAGGTCCACCCTACCAGCCAACCTCAGATCTCTACGCAGGCACACATGAATGCACGTACATTTACACACATCCAGAAATAACCTCCCAAAAATCAAAAATTCCAAGAAATCCAAACATCGAAATGCTTGCACATACATGTGATTATGCGCAGAGGTCCACCCTACCAGCCAACCTCAGATCTCTACGCAGGCACACATGAATGCACGTACATTTACACACATCCAGAAATAACCTCCCAAAATCAACCAAATTCCAAGAAATCCAAACATCGAAATGCTTGCACATACATGTGATTATGCGCAGAGGTCCACCCTACCAGCCAACCTCAGATCTCTACGCAGGCACACATGAATGCACGTACATTTACACACATCCAGAAATAACCTCCCAGAAACCAAATTCCAAGAAATCCAAACATCGAAATGCTTGCACATACATGTGATTATGCGCAGAGGTCCACCCTACCAGCCAACCTCAGATCTCTACGCAGGCACACATGAATGCACGTACATTTACACACATCCAGAAATAACCTCCCAAAATCAAAAATTCCAAGAAATCCAAACATCGAAATGCTTGCACATACATGTGATTATGCGCAGAGGTCCACCCTACCAGCCAACCTCAGATCTCTACGCAGGCACACATGAATGCACGTACATTTACACACATCCAGAAATAACCTCCCAAAATCAACCAAATTCCAAGAAATCCAAACATCGAAATGCTTGCACATACATGTGATTATGCGCAGAGGTCCACCCTACCAGCCAACCTCAGATCTCTACGCAGGCACACATGAATGCACGTACATTTACACACATCCAGAAATAACCTCCCAAAATCAAAAAATTCCAAGAAATCCAAACATCGAAATGCTTGCACATACATGTGATTATGCGCAGAGGTCCACCCTACCAGCCAACCTCAGATCTCTACGCAGGCACACATGAATGCACGTACATTTACACACATCCAGAAATAACCTCCCAAAAATCAAAAATTCCAAGAAATCCAAACATCGAAATGCTTGCACATACATGTGATTATGCGCAGAGGTCCACCCTACCAGCCAACCTCAGATCTCTACGCAGGCACACATGAATGCACGTACATTTACACACATCCAGAAATAACCTCCCAAAAATCAAAAAATTCCAAGAAATCCAAACATCGAAATGCTTGCACATACATGTGATTATGCGCAGAGGTCCACCCTACCAGCCAACCTCAGATCTCTACGCAGGCACACATGAATGCACGTACATTTACACACATCCAGAAATAACCTCCCAAAATCAACCAAATTCCAAGAAATCCAAACATCGAAATGCTTGCACATACATGTGATTATGCGCAGAGGTCCACCCTACCAGCCAACCTCAGATCTCTACGCAGGCACACATGAATGCACGTACATTTACACACATCCAGAAATAACCTCCCAAAATCAAAAATTCCAAGAAATCCAAACATCGAAATGCTTGCACATACATGTGATTATGCGCAGAGGTCCACCCTACCAGCCAACCTCAGATCTCTACGCAGGCACACATGAATGCACGTACATTTACACACATCCAGAAATAACCTCCCAAAAATCAAAAATTCCAAGAAATCCAAACATCGAAATGCTTGCACATACATGTGATTATGCGCAGAGGTCCACCCTACCAGCCAACCTCAGATCTCTACGCAGGCACACATGAATGCACGTACATTTACACACATCCAGAAATAACCTCCCAAAAATCAAAAAATTCCAAGAAATCCAAACATCGAAATGCTTGCACATACATGTGATTATGCGCAGAGGTCCACCCTACCAGCCAACCTCAGATCTCTACGCAGGCACACATGAATGCACGTACATTTACACACATCCAGAATAACTCCCCAAAAACCAAATTCCAAGAAATCCAAACATCGAAATGCTTGCACATACATGGATTATGCGCAGAGGTCCACCCTACCAGCCAACCTCAGATCTCTACGCAGGCACACATGAATGCACGTACATTTACACACATCCAGAAATAACCTCCCAAAATCAACCAAATTCCAAGAAATCCAAACATCGAAATGCTTGCACATACATGTGATTATGCGCAGAGGTCCACCCTACCAGCCAACCTCAGATCTCTACGCAGGCACACATGAATGCACGTACATTTACACACATCCAGAAATAACCTCCCCCACAGAAACCAAATTCCAAGAAATCCAAACATCGAAATGCTTGCACATACATGTGATTATGCGCAGAGGTCCACCCTACCAGCCAACCTCAGATCTCTACGCAGGCACACATGAATGCACGTACATTTACACACATCCAGAAATAACCTCCCAAAAATCAAAAATTCCAAGAAATCCAAACATCGAAATGCTTGCACATACATGTGATTATGCGCAGAGGTCCACCCTACCAGCCAACCTCAGATCTCTACGCAGGCACACATGAATGCACGTACATTTACACACATCCAGAAATAACCTCCCAAAAATCAAAAAATTCCAAGAAATCCAAACATCGAAATGCTTGCACATACATGTGATTATGCGCAGAGGTCCACCCTACCAGCCAACCTCAGATCTCTACGCAGGCACACATGAATGCACGTACATTTACACACATCCAGAAATAACCTCCCACAAAAATCAACAAATTCCAAGAAATCCAAACATCGAAATGCTTGCACAACATGTGATTATGCGCAGAGGTCCACCCTACCAGCCAACCTCAGATCTCTACGCAGGCACACATGAATGCACGTACATTTACACACATCCAGAAATAACCTCCCAAAATCAACCAAATTCCAAGAAATCCAAACATCGAAATGCTTGCACATACATGTGATTATGCGCAGAGGTCCACCCTACCAGCCAACCTCAGATCTCTACGCAGGCACACATGAATGCACGTACATTTACACACATCCAGAAATAACCTCCCAAAATCAAAAATTCCAAGAAATCCAAACATCGAAATGCTTGCACATACATGTGATTATGCGCAGAGGTCCACCCTACCAGCCAACCTCAGATCTCTACGCAGGCACACATGAATGCACGTACATTTACACACATCCAGAAATAACCTCCCAAAAATCAAAAAATTCCAAGAAATCCAAACATCGAAATGCTTGCACATACATGTGATTATGCGCAGAGGTCCACCCTACCAGCCAACCTCAGATCTCTACGCAGGCACACATGAATGCACGTACATTTACACACATCCAGAAATAACCTCCCAAAAATCAACCAAATTCCACGAAATCCAAACATCGAAATGCTTGCACATACATGTGATTATGCGCAGAGGTCCACCCTACCAGCCAACCTCAGATCTCTACACAGGCACACATGAATGCACGTACATTTACACACATCCAGAGATAAACTCCCCCACAGAAACCAAATTCCAAGAAATCCAAACATCGAAATGCTTGCACACACATGCGATTATGCGCAGAGGTCCACCCTACCAGCCAACCTCAGATCTCTATGCAGGCACACATGAATGCACGTACATTTACACACATCCAGAAATAACCTCCCAAAAATCAACCAAATTCCAAGAAATCCAAACATCGAAATGCTTGCACATACATGTGATTATGCGCAGAGGTCCACCCTACCAGCCAACCTCAGATCTCTACGCAGGCACACATGAATGCACGTAATTTACACACATCCAGAAATAACCTCCCAAAAATCAAAAAATTCCAAGAAATCCAAACATCGAAATGCTTGCACATACATGTGATTATGCGCAGAGGTCCACCCTACCAGCCAACCTCAGATCTCTACGCAGGCACACATGAATGCACGTACATTTACACACATCCAGAGATAAATCCCCACAGAAACCAAATTCCAAGTAATCCAAACATCGAAATGCTTGCACACACATGCGATTATGCGCAGAGGTCCACCCTACCAGCCAACCTCAGATCTCTATCCAGGCACACATGAATGCACGTACATTTACACACCTCCAGAAATAACCTCCCACAAATCAACCAAACTCCAAGAAATCCAAACATCGAAATGCTTGCACATACATGTGATTATGCGCAGAGGTCCACCCTACCAGCCAACCTCAGATCTCTACGCAGGCACACATTAATGCACGTACATTTACACACATCCAGAAATAACCTCCCAAAAATCAACCAAATTCCAAGAAATCCAAACATCGAAATGCTTGCACATACATGTGATTATGCGCAGAGGTCCACCCTACCAGCCAACTCAGATCTCTACACAGGCACACATGAATGCGCGTACATTTACACACATCCAGAGATAAACTCCCCCACAGAAACCAAATCCAAGAAATCCAAACATCGAAATGCTTGCACACACATGCGATTATGCGCAGAGGTCCACCCTACCAGCCAACCTCAGATCTCTATGCAGGCACACATGAATGCACGTACATTTACACACATCCAGAAATAACCTGCCAAAAATCAACCAAATTCCAAGAAATCCAAACATGGCAATGCTTGCACATACATGTGATTATGCGCAGAGGTCCACCCTACCAGCCAACCTCAGATATCTATGCAGGCACACATGAATGCACGTACATTTACACACATCCAGAAATAACCTGCCAAAAATCAACCAAATTCCAAGAAATCCAAACATGGCAATGCTTGCACATACATGTGATTATGCGTAGAGGTCCACCCTACCAGCCAACCTCAGATCTCCACGCAGGCACACATGAATGCACGTACATTTGCACACATCCACAGATAAACGACCCCACAGAAACCAAATTCCAAGAAATCCAAACATCGAAATGTTTGCACATACATGTGATTATGCGCAGAGGTCCACCCTACCAGCCAACCTCAGATCTCCACGCAGGCACACATGAATGCACATACTTCTGCACGCATCCAGATATTGACATACACACACACGTGGTGAGTCTCCACCTGTTACAGGTCAGTGCAGCCTGGACTGTCTCGAGACAGACCAGACCACCTGCACCACAGACACTTCAAACCTCATCTCAGGACAAAAACCAAAAGAACAACATAAAAAAGGATAAAACTTACCTTAGAAACATGCTGTGTTATAGGCGACAGCAGCACTGCAGAGGTGAGGACAGGCATCTGTTTGAAGTAGACAAAACAGTAAGCATAGTCATACAGAGACATACACACACACAGGCTCCGAAAGCCTAGCCAGCAAATAAAGGAGAAAAAACCCAGACCGGGCCGCCTGGCCACACTATATTAAGGTGGACCTCCCCCAGGCTCCAAAAGCCTGGCCAGCCCTTTTCATAGGGTGGCACTGCCCCAGGTGTGTAAAAGAAAGCAGAAAAACCCAGACCAGGCCGCCTCGCCACCCTTTAGGTGGACCTCCCCCAGCCTCCAAAAGCCTGGAGGCATTTTTTTACTTGCACAATTTATCAGTAAAGTTTCAATCTCTGTTATCACCCCTAGACTAGACCGGCTGCACCACACAGACACAGACACAACAAACCTCATGTCTGGAGAAAAACCACAAGAACAACATCAAAAAGAAAGAAAACGTACCTTAGAAACATGCCAGGTTAGAGGAGACGGCAGCACTGCAGAGGTGAGGACAGGCATCTGTAGACGAAACAGTAAACATAGTCATACAGACACATACACACACACACACTCCGAAAGTCTACCCCCCCCCAGGCATGGGAAAGAAAGAGGAAAAAACCCGGAAGCTGGTCAGAGATGATGGAAAGATGGATGGAGCTAAATACATGGGAATCCTGGAAGAAAACCTGTTTGAGGCTGCAAAGGACTCGAGCTTGGGATGGAGATTTACCTTTGCCCACAAACAATCTTATGGTAAATGGCCTGTATTTATATAGCGCTTTTATGGTCCCTAAGGAACCCAAAGCTACATATCCAGTCATTCACCCATTCACACACTGGTGATGGCAAGCTACGTTGTAGCCACAGCCACCCTGGGGTGCACTGACTGAGGCGAGGCTGCCGGACACTGGCGCCACCGGGCCCTCTGACCACCACCAGTAGGCAACGGGTGAAGTGTCTTGCCCAAGCCGGGGCTCGAACCAGCAACCTTCCGATTACAAGGCGAACTCCCAACTCTTGAGCCACGATCGCCCCACTCCATCTTATGGAGGAAAAACATTCCCATAAATTTCTGTCAGAGCAAAATCTCTCTCTCTCTCTTACGTATTTGCTCCTCACCACATCCTATTCCTAACCTAGCCTAGCAGTCATATATAGCTTTTAATTAATCCTGCATTTTTTGGGGGGGGGGTCAAAGACATTTCTCACCATGAAATTACTCGATAGCTTAAAACATGAACAGATTCACTGAGTAATCAGAAAAGTTTAGCATGAATCTGGACATTAGATTTAAGATTTAAGTTTTAAGCTTATCAAATATCACTTGGTAGAAGCTCCTTACTGTTTGAAGAAATCTGCTGTCCTCTTTTGCCTGCATCTTTTTTTCCATCGAAGACTGACGTTATTCCATGTTAATTAGTTTTTCTCCGTGAAAAACACAGCAACTCATTTTATCCCTGGGCGCCAGAGAGTCGAGCTCCGGATCTCAGCAGAAACGTGCCAATAAAAGTTGGCACTTTTCAAACTGATACCAGGTTGATCCAGGTATCAGTTTGAAACGCGTTCTCCTCCGTGACGTCACGGTCGGAACGCATCTGCGTAACCATGGTTACAGCGGGACGCTTTGGCGCCCTGCTGCTCAGCAGCTAATGCTCAGTTAATATATAAATACTCCAGCTCTAAAACCAAGTAAAATAAATATACTGTATATGTGTATAGTGTGCCGCGTAAGCGTTCAATTTCTAAAAGAGGCTGTAAGACGGACAGAGTTAAAAGGTGACCGATAGCAGCCATACTGAGGTGAGTTGTTGAGGATATGTCGAGCTGTGGATAAGCACGGCTGTTTTTGTGCTCTTATATACTGTTAGCCTGTTTTGGCTGGCGTTAGTGAAACTGTTTTCAACTGTATGTAACATTGTTGAACTCTAATGTCTAATGAATAAAGTCTCGATGTGACGATGTGAGCATGTAATTGTAATCCTGTGTTAATTTAAGCTTTTGGTACCGTTTAATATCCAGTACATCTGTTTGGTGTTTTGTTATAACATGCCCTGGAATAATTTTAAGTTTTACAATACCGCTGATTTACGACTCTTTGGTGACAGTCAACTGGGGGAGTTGACATGGCGGGTCTCAGAGCTAGCTTATGTGAGCCAGCGGGGATATCTGTACATGCAAGTAGCCTTAAAATATTGATTATTCATTCTCCTGCTAGGTAAGAATTTGTGTTTTATACGTATATTGTTTCTTTCCATATGTTATCGTTTGGTTATGTTATGATGTGTGGTTAATGATTATTAGTGTGCTAATCGTGAATAAGCTAGTAAGCTTGAAAATTAGCAGCCATGTTATGTTGTGCATTTGAACTAGCAGACTGCACTGTTGTTGCTTAGGGGCTATGAGCACACAAGGGCTGTATCCCAATTCAGGGTCTGCAGCCTTAAAGTACGCAGCCTCAACGATCCTCAAGGGCCGCGTACTTAAAGACCGCTAAGGCCGGAAGTGCGAGGCTTGTGAAATGGGACGGTCTAGCCTCCGTCGCGCTGCCCAGGTTGCCTTGCAACCATGATAGCTGGAAACGTGTGGTTGACAGAAATGAAGGAGAACATATTTTGTTCATTTGTTTGTTTGTTTCTACATGAACTTTGTGTGATTTGATAAGTATCTGAGGGTGAGACCACAGGACTGTAAAACATGATTGTTGGGCTTCATATACTGAACAGTCATTTAGAATTAGCTAGTAAATAACAATTAGCTAATGTTTATGAGACTAAAGTCAGTGTAAATATGATATGGCCAATATTATAGTTATTATATTAATCATTATTAGTTATTACAGCAGTGAGTTTGAACTCTCAAATCAAATCACCTTTATTGTCACATCACATGTGCAGGTACACTGGTACAGCACATGTGAGTGAAATTCATGTGAGTGAACTCTGTGTCAAATACTGAGCTTCAGTAAAGATTCAAGTTGCAGTTATTTATATGTCCTATCACCTTAAATCTTCACTCAAAGACAAGTATCTTTGACAGTGTATATACAGATGTATTATATATAAGAGACAAATGTTGTTCTTTCAATATGTTGACATTACTAAATTTGGCTCAATGCTTACATATATGTGTAAAAAGAAAATGTACGAGCTGTGATAACTGTTTTTGATAGAATGAAGAGTAGACTGATATATGAAATATTCCTTTATTGGGTGAGAAAATCAGACCATGTCATAACTGCTTTAAGTCATACAGAATAGATATCAGAGCCTTAAACAGGCTGACTTCTGCTAAATGGGTCAAACTGGGCAGAAAGTATACAAACACATAACATCCTTATAGAATATGATGTAACACTATAGATCAACTTACCTCAGAATATATAAAGCATATAAACAATTACAGCAATATGATGCAACAAACACAGCAGTGCTACTAATCCAAAATACTCAAAGCTTCATAGAACTGAAACAAACATTTATTTTTAGCTCCATTCTGCTGCTGATACATACTTTAGGTTTCTGAATATTAAACTTGTTGCTGCCTTTCATAGTGTGTAACTTGAAGGCCCTGAGTACTTTCTCCCACACTGAAAACACTGGGATGATAACATTATTTGAACATTACCTAATAAGACTGATTCAGGACAGACAATTAGTTAAGTTAAACTTTCCTAGCAGTCCTTCACAAACAGGGAACAGTCTGTCTATTCTCTCCATCTGTCAGCTGCTGCTGGCTCTTCCTCCTCCTCTTCCTCACACACTGCTGAGTTTGTCCTGGTGGATCATCAGGGGTGCAAAGCCTCACAGATGATGTTCAGCAGTGGGTCCCTCAGTCTGTCCTCACTCTGGACACTTGCAGTTGTCACACATGGAAATCAAATGTGTGATAAGCTGCAGGATTCAAACACAAGTGTAACTTATAAATACATGTTCATACTTTTATTCCACAATCAGAGAGAAAGAAACAGAGAGAGAGTGCAGGACAGACAGACAGGTGACAGTCTCAGGTGTACACACTGCTACAAAACAGCACAAGAGAAGGAGGATTTAGTGTTTGTGTTATTACGAGTGCTAAACAAGAAGAGTTCCCAGATGGTACAGTGGACACATGTGTGACTCCTGTGATTAAAGCATCTTTCTTTCAGCTTAACGAGTGAACCGTCAGCTCGTTCAAACACACGTTAAAGTCCGTTTGGCTCGA
Organism: Oreochromis niloticus; assembly: GCF_001858045.2. Taxonomy (NCBI): domain Eukaryota; kingdom Metazoa; phylum Chordata; class Actinopteri; order Cichliformes; family Cichlidae; genus Oreochromis; species Oreochromis niloticus. The sequence goes on from NC_031984.2 coordinate 33,695,874, forward strand.
CACCACCGAACAGAGGCAGCAATATAACATAGCGAACATTAACAGTGCAGTGAATCCTGCTTGTGCCGTCATATTCAGGACTGCAAACCGAGCAGCATCACTGACTTTCAGCTTGTTGTGTTTGTGGATATATGACTGACTTTAATTATCCATAAAATCATCACATCTCTGTAAGACTATATTACAGAGATGTGACTATTATTTTAAAGGCTTTAAAACCAAGTAAACGCTGAACGTACAAACATCACTAATGGCAAATAACTTTGCCGCCACGTGGCCAACAGTAATGTTTTAATGTTCCTCATTATTAAACATTTGCACATAAATAAGTGACATATTATTCAGTACTTACCTTTAACAATTTACTCTTCGCCGCTCCGCTTCTGCCATCTGTGGCAAAATTATCCACACCGACTGCCGCGCTATGAATTGTGGGATATGTTGGGCCACGAAGTGTACACCGCCACATCCTTAAAATTCAGGGAAATGAAGGACGCATTTGAGGGCTGCATTTCGAGCAGCCTTTGAATTGGGACAGCCTTCGTCGCGTCGCTGTGATGTAATCGGCCTTAAAATGCAGCCTTTAAGGCTGCAGACCCTGAATTGGGATACAGCCAAGGTCTGTAGCTGTGTCAGAGCAAGCTTGTGTGAGCCAGCAGTGATATCTGTACACGCAGTACCCTTAAAATAGTCGTGTTTTTTAAAATTTTGCTGGCCAGCTATTTTCTTATTTAGAAAGGCTATATGGAGACATTTTTATGGGCTCAAATTGTGGTCATAAATATGTTGTACTTGTAAATTAGTTTTGTACTTGTAAAAAAAGATTTGTATGTGTAAAAAGAATTTGTGTATGTGTAAAAAAGATTTGTGTGTGAAATACATGTGAAACTCTGCACTCAAGTTTCAAGTTACAAGTACGAATTTTGACCTTATTTTTCTTCCTTTCATCTGATTGGTCAATGTCATGTCAATCACAAATTTAACTATCCAATCAGAGACCAGATGGGTTTGGCTGTCGGAGGGGCACTTTTGATTTATACTGATTTATAAGTACAAAATATTTATGACCACAATTTGAGCCCATACATTTTGGTTATTGCCACAGACTCTTACTGCAGAAGGAGGATCTTGTGGTTTTACAACTCATGGACTGAGGCTATGTCCACATGTACACGGGTATTTTTGAAAACGATTTTTATATGCGTTTGCACCTTTGGACCACCAAAACTGGTTATGGACAAATCAAGTGTGTGATCATGTATGAGTTGTATAGTTTTAATGTTTTATTTGGGAACAGAATGGTGTGTATGTGTAAGTTTGGTGATGAAGTTTTTATTATGAATGAATGATGAATTTTTATGTCTATTTTTTATGTGGACAACAGATGGAAATTAGCCTTTGGCTATAATCTGGCATGTTTACATTCATGTAATTTGTTTTTACATTTATGTTCATTAGCATGCACTGTCCTAAATAAATAAATAAATAAATACACGAAAACAGAGATAAAAATTCCTGCCAGGGTGGAGATTTTCGAAAACTCCGTTTTTGCCTTTACACGTGGAAGAGGAAAACGGAGAAAACACAGCGTCAAAGGTGTGCGCCTTTTTTGACGTCACATTGTGCGCCATGTTATTGTTTCGGTGAAATGAATTTCTACAATGGCGGACTTAGACAAAATACTGTTACTGTTAATTTTACTCTCTGCAGTGTTTAAATGCTTACATGTACACGCACAGTTACTGTCCCTCCACACATAGGACTCAGTTCTGCTTGTATGCCCCATCTTTGTTTACTCTTTCCCACCCAGGCTTCTAGACTTCTCATTGGCCAACATTTCTACAGGTTAGGAGTATATCGCTACCTGTTGCTTCGGCCTGTTCCTGGGATTTTTTTAAATAACGAAAACAAAAAATCTCCGTTTTCAAAAATACCCATGTACATGTGGACGTAGCCTGAGAAAGGACTCAATAAGTAATATGTTCACATATTCCAGGGTTAAACACAAGTGAGACTCAATCTGATATTAAGTGAAGTGTTGGTAACTGATGCCAGTGTTTTTCTTCTTTCTCCCTGTTTAAATCCCATTCATATTAGGGACCCTAATTTTATCCTGCTACAAACATATTCACCCAGTGTTAGTTAAGTTTCCTGTAAACTAAACATGTAAAGCGGATGTGAGAGAGGCTGTGGTGAAGTCCTGGAGTTCTTAAGGACGTACGTGCTCCAGTCCAGAAATTTGTATGAGATATTGGACACAGGTGGTAAAATGCTGTAACACCCTGAATAAATTGTCCTTTCTTGTTACAGATGTTGTTTCAGTTATTCTTTGGTAAGCTGACATATTTGTTACATAATCATATTGTTTATCAGAGGGAAAGTGTGAGCTTTAGAATACTGGAGCCTAAGGTTAGGTGCAATAATATTCAACTGTAATATTAGTTTATAACTAGGTGTTGTCAGTTAGCCAGTGTTGTGTCAAAAAGTCATGTCTGCCATAAACTAATTTCCGGTATTTGTCAAAAACCAGTTGATCATATTTAAACTGCTATAGCCAACTTTTTGGTCTATGTAATATGTGAAACGTATGTCAAAGATATCCATCATGATTGATATCGAGTCATCTTGTACCACAAACAACATTCCTGTCACAAGGTAGAAGCTGCAATCAGTTTTTGGAGGTGATTTTTATTTCTCATTCATTAATTTGACATTAAAATGACTTTAAGAGTAATCTGGCCAAGAGGACAGCAGAAATTGCAACAAATATAATAATAGTTCTCTAAACATATTTTAAGTGGCCCAAAAGGACTGGATTGATTTTTAATGTAGTTACTGTTAGGTCTAATTGTTGAATGTTGCCATTGTGTTTCTTAAATTTGTACAGTCTTAGTTCAAGCAGTATTATCAAAGCCATTCCTTTGATCCTGAGCACCTCTAACCACTCTGTGTTGGGGGAGGTTTTATTGTAGATACATCCTATCTGAAAGATCTGTTTCTTGTGTCGTAAGCTTCCTGCTTTTACGACCCCTTGGTCAGCAGGTCTCACACACACACACACACACACACACACACACACATTCCTACTTACATATAAAGGTTCACACATATACATACAATGCCTTAGAACCATGTGGGCGTTGCTTGCTGTGTTTTGTGTGAACTGTCTCTCAATAAAAGGCAGCAGGAGGAGGCCATCGGGGGGTCATTTTCGTGCTGGACACAGATGAGGCCTCCCTTGCGCAAGTAATCGATCGATCGCTGACTGTCTTGTTTTCTTTCATGATGAATAAGTCTCTAGAACTAGCGGGGTTTGTGGGAACAGACCCAACATTTATTTGGTCCTTCGAGAGCCGGATCCTAACACATCGCATTCACCGAGGAGAGGGAGAGGACGCCACCGCAGTCTGCTAGCAGCCATTGTCTGGGACGATTGACGAAAGCCCTGTTACTTTGCTTTGTTTCAGGCCGGACAGTTTGCGCCTGAACTCCCCTCGCGATTGACGGGAACCAGAGACTCTTCCCATGAACGGAAACAACACGAACAGTGAGTACAGAAGGCCTTAGAGAGCGGCTACGTGCCCGTGCGTTAAAGCAGGTACGTGAGTGCGCAAGCTGTGCGTGTAGACGCAAGCTGCCTGGTTTCTCCGCCAGTGTTTTTGTTTTTAATCTTTTTGATTTATTTAAGGAGGGTTAAGTCGGTTTCTCCACCGAAGGAGGTTTAAAGAGGTTTCTCCACCGAATAGAAGGAGGGTAAGGACGGTTTCTCCACCGAAAGGAGGATAGAGCTCTATAAAGATAAAAAAGGTTCTCCGCAGTTAAGGGCGTTGAGTGTATGGTTTCTCCACCAATGGTAAGGAGGAAAGAGCTCGCCGCGGTAAGGGGGATTATAGGCCTAAAAAGAGTGTGAATGAGCGTATATGTGTGTGAGTGCCAGTAAAGTGAACGCAGCAGCACGGAAGGAAACCTAAGCGGTGTTATTGGAATTCGGTGACCTGTTGTGTACACGTAGCCTGGGTTTTGGTGTAAGTCGCGTTGCCTGCTGCAAACTTAAAAGAAGTCTGCCTTGAAGGAGGATGAAATACACTGCAAAGTTTTTATTGGGCAGAACGTGTTGTGTGGATCGTTGAAGAATTAAGTGAAATTGTGCGCTAAGCAGAAGTGAGCGTGTCTGACGTCACGGTGTGTGTGAAAAGGTATCCAGCTGGGGCAGACGTGATTCTGCAGGTCACCTGCCCAGCGGACAAAGAAATAACATAGTTGTGTGGTGAATGATAGCACGAAGAGTGTTTATGTTTCTCAGCCTGAAACAGCTGTAATGCTACTTTCTGTTTGGAGAGAAGGACAGTTTAAAAAAAAAACAGAGAGAGAGAGATTTGTGTTGTTTTAAGCAGTGATGAGATTAATGAAAATGTGATGAGAGGAACACAAAAACATACAGAAAATGCATCAACCATACTAACCCTACATGTATACACAATAAATGATACTCATGAAGACCAGACAGCATCTTAAGCATGAGATTCTGTTTGTCATCTTGTCCAAGTCACTAGTAAGATGAAAGTGATACATAGACTAGTGGACTGAATATTATAGGAGGACAGATGACTGCATCATAGGAGAAAACAGAATGCTGATGAGGGGTCTTAAATGAGTGAGCTGATTGTGAGTTTCTGGTGTGTGAAGAAGTTTTACCATGGCACACATTTGGTTACATGAGAAGAAACTTATTATGTGTTGAGACAACAGGGTTATGCTGTATGTTGTGTGTGGCTGATTGGATGAATGTTTGAGATTAAACTGGCTGTTGATTTGTCTTTTGTTACTAAGTTGAGCCTGCCAAATGGGTTGTTACGATTTATCCCACTGGCATGAAGAACACGTGTCATGACTTAACCAAGGCCTTTCTTTCCTTTGCTTTCCTTTATTTTCTTTCCTTTCTTTTTATTTTGTTACTTTCATGGTGCACTGAAGGTTTTGTTTGATGATCTCTGTTTGAGCAGATATGCACGATTAGAACAGAAGCGCTATACGACTCGTCGTCGAGAAAACTGTTGCAAAAGTGAGTTTCTCCAAAAATTTAAATGGGCTCAGGAGAAAGCCACTTATTTGGGACAATCAGAAAACAAGTCCCTGCCAAAAAGGATTCAGCGATGTAATCCGATTCTAAAGTTCTTCTTGTTTTTTGAAATGACGTCATTGCTGGCAGTAGAAACTTATTGCGTCACGAGAGATTCTACTGTCAGCAAATAAAAAATGAGTGGAAAAACTGACTGACAAAAGCTGACAAGACTGACTGACTTAACACCATTGTGTGAAGTTAGCCCCCACCTGACAAATGTGTGGATGTATCTCTGTGTGTGTCTCTATTGCAGGAGCAGAAGGAGACCACAGGAGGAAACTTGGGTCACATGACTATGTGAACTCTGCAAATTTAACCTTTTAGTTTAAAATTTTCTGTGTCTGTGAATTTACCATGGGTGTGTCATTAACTACTTTGTTGCTCACAGAGATTACTGTGAGAAAGAGTGTATACGAATGCGCAACGCTAACATTTACATTTCTTTTTACAGCAGATGGTTAATCATGTGATTCGATCATGTGATTTATAGCAGGACACATCTTAATGATGTTTTTCTACCACAGGATTACTGAGATTTTGTGTGAAGAAAACTGTGGTTACAGGCTGTGTGTTGGTGATTAAATTACACTGTGTTGTGGAGAAAATGTTGAAAATTACAGGAAAGAAGTGAATACAGTGTGGGATATATTGTGTTTGAAACCAGTGTTACTTTTCTCACAGCAGAGTGTTAACTTTATGACCTTTTTACAGCGTCTCTGGAATCTGGATGGCTGGCACCTGACCACCAGGATGACCCGTGTGTTTGGCTAATGTTTGTTTTTCTTTAAGAGTGCTTGTAAAGGATTCAGCACAGACAGACAAGTGACAATTGAACAAATGTGCAGTGGTTACAGAATAGTTGAATATGGGCTCATTAGCTGGCCACTATTGAGCTCACAGTGATAAAAATGAGTGGAGTGACAAACTTAAGGAAAGTCACCGATTAAATTGTGGAATAAATTGGGATGGTTCATGATTTGGGACAAATTATGATAATAATAATAGTGATTTAATGACTGGAGAAAACCTGCACATGATATTTGTCTTTTATGCTGAATACTTTATTACTCTTATGATCTATAGTTGGTTGAAAATGTGAAGTTTGATTTAAAGACTTTGTCTTCCAGGATACAGGCTCTGGGTGGAGCTGAGAGTTAAACAAGCTAAACATTTAATTACTGACTGATGTTTTTACTAGAGATGGCACGATACCACTTTTTTATGTCCGATACCGATATCATAAATTTGGATATCTGCCGATACCGATATGAATCCGATATAGTGTGTTTTTTAATCAATAAAACTGTTTTTTTAATATCTTGCTGCATTTTGTATAAGTTCATACTCAAGTTTAAATAAACAATAACACTAAAGCTATTCTGTTATACCTGTATGTAAAAAATACACTGCACCCAAAATATTTCATAGTTCAGGAACACTGATCAATCTAATAAACTTAATCCTCCCTATTCTGGTATTTTAAAGAGTACTTAGCAGAAATATTAAGCAACCTAAAAAATAGGGAACCACCCCCCACCCTCCACCTCATGATGCTTAATCGATGTAATCAACTTTAATTTGATGCAGTGTGAAAAAAAAATGCACAGAAATAAATTATTTTTCAAGAACAATTAAATAGATTCAACATCTTTCTTCAACAGAATTGCAGACTGCACAGATGGTACCTTCCCAAAGGAAAAAGTACTATAGCTTACTAGGGTATATTAGACTTAACAGTTACTATATACAGTAATGGACTTCTATACATTTTACATCAGATTAAAACTTTGGGTGTAAGATTCAGATAATTATTTATTAAAAGCTAGGCATTTTAAATGAGAATAAGAAAGAAAAGTATGTCTTTGTGCCCCCTTTTCCCTGTTAATGCCCTATCGGCCCCCCTGGCTACACTTTGCTAGATCCGCCCCTGCACAGTTACCAGCCGTCAGCTACGTAGAAAAGGATCCTGGTGTAGAAAGTAATATTAAATAAATTCTAACAACAGCTTATCAAGCTTAAACGTGCTGCTGTTGTTCCGCCGCTGGTTTCCTCTTTCTGGTGCAAAGTGGACCAAAAACAAAGAAGAGAGACGGACTCGCAACAGAAAAGCCGATCAGCTGACCATTAAGCAGTTTCACGATTGAAGTAGCCGCAGGAAGGTGAGGGAGAGAGAGTCAGTCGCTCCATATATCGGTTGTTAAGCTTAACGTGGGAACGCTTTACAAACATTCAGAGATGAACTTACACACTTGCTTTACTTCTCTCTGGGATAACTTCCTCGAGATGAAATGCTGGTTTGGTAGTGAGGCTACAAATACACACAGCCACTCTATCACGTGACACATACTGCTCCGACATGCTACGGTTGTGAGCCGAGTTACGCCATGTCGCAAGTTTTGTGAGGTGTTTTTTTTTATATATTTAATGGATCGGATTACATTTTTTATTTCTCGCCGATATCCGATCCAGTAATTTAGGTCAGTATCGGACCGATACGTAATATCGGATCGGTCCATCTCTAGTTTTTACACAGGGTCACAGCTTGGAGTGAAGCTGCTCCAAGGGACAAACCCTGGAGACTGTTTTAGGGAGACTGTGCAACATTCTTGTACATGTCTCATAGGGGAGTTGACACATGGCAGAAGCCATGTGGCGAGAGGAGTGTCATTTTAATTTGCAGATGTCGTGAGGTGCCATGACGAGAAGGAGTGACTGAGGAGATCGTCCACAAGATGGAAGCTGAGGCGTGGAGAGAGTCTTCAGGAGGATCGGAGATCAGCACAGAGAGCTGTGCTACTGAGCTTCCAGGAGATCGTCATGAGGAGACTCTGCACAGCAAAATCTTAAATGAGATAAAAGACTTGCGACGTTGACGTTGAGGAAGACAACTAAGGTGTACGACGTGCTCTGCCTTTAAAATCTTCAGCAACGTTGGAACATGAGAACCTGAGGGAGCGTGCCAAGCTCCAAAAAGTGACAGCGCAGAGGAGGTCCAGCGATGGACTTGTGGTTCTGTGAACAGCACAAATGCCAGATGACTGTGAAATAACTAACAGCACTTTTTCCACAAGTGAAGCCAGTAACTTACTATCCTAAAAGATTAGCTCTAGTTGCTTGTGCTTTACCTCCATGCGTGAGATCAGTATATGCAGCAGCTTACGCTGTACAATGTTTCAGGAAATAGTTCATTTCACCTTTTTGACACTGTTAGTTCCACACGAGGTAGATGTCTGCTACTGCAGACTAAAATTACATTTCTGTCACCTACAAGACACTTGTCTTTAATGTTACTGTTACTCTCATAACCATACATAACCATAAAGTGGTGCACAATTCTAAATCCGTCAAACCTTTTGCCGACGAAAGAAGAGGGCACTTCTCATGAGTGTAGAGGCCACGTAGAGAAGGAGTGTAAGCCGAGGGATGACTTAGAAGATGTGCCACTTGGTGAGGGAAAGGTTTGGTTTGTTGATGGTTTGAGTTTTACAACAGACTAAAACAGGTTTTACTGTAGAAGATAGTGAGGAAGTTATCTGTGCAGGACAACTAGCATGTTTCATATTTGCTTGAGCAGCAGAGATGCTAGCTTTAACGGAAGCGTGTAAAGCTGCAGAGAAATAAGATGTCACAATATACACTGATAGCCAGTATACATTTGCTACATTACATTTCTTTGTGATGCAGTGGGTGAGACGAGGTGTGACAGCCTCCACAGGGAAACCTGTAGAACATGCCAAACTCTTGCAAAATCTGCTGGAGGCAGAGTCTTTACCCAGTAGAATTGCCGTTTGTAAATGTGTAGCACACATGTGAGGGAAAGATCCAGTTGCATTAGGAAATGCTTTTTCAGATAAGATCGCGAAAGAGGCAACTTTAGGAGAACATGGTGTTAGCGTTTTAGCAGTGCAACGCCAGCAGACGTTGGCTATTATGCGAGATGCACTGGTAGACATGCAGGGCCACTCATCTACTGCAGGAAAACAGTTGTGACTTACGGAAGGAGCGAGCTTGCAGGATGGTGTTTGTTATCTGTGTGATAAACCAATACTGCCTTAGAATTTGTATAAGATTGCTGCTATTTTGCGCCATGGGCTTTGCCATGTCGCAACAGGAGGGAGATAATGAGTAGTTTATACTTTAAGATTAAATACCCTTAAAAAAAAATAAATAAATTTTTGCAGGTCATGTATGATATGTTGCAAGCACAATTCTCAGGGTAATTTGAGACCTAAGAGAGGGAAATTCCCCAGACCCGGTCACCCATTTCAAGTTATTCACATGGACTTTATAGAGCTGTCCAACTGTAATAACTATAAGTACTGTTTAGTGATAGTGTGCCCTTTTTCAAAGTGGGTAGAAATTGTACCAACTAGGGAAGCAGATGCCATTTCGGTTGCCAAAGCAATATGTAAGAATATCATTTGGAACACGGGATTCCCGAGACCATTTATAGTGATAATGGTCCACATTTTGTAAATGAAGTGATTGGATTAATGGCACAACATCTAGGGATAACACTAAAACATCATTGTTTATATCACCCACAAAGTGCAGGGTTGGTAGAGAGAACTAATGGAACAGTAAAGTTAAAACTTAGGAAGAGACGCAGGACATGGTTAGACTGTATAGAATTAGTTAAGATGTATACGAATGTACATGGGGATTACTCCAACAGAGAATGGTGTGACTCTTTGAGATTATATATGTTAGAGCATTTAGAGTTCTAATCTTCTGTAGTGATGATAGGAGAGCAGAAGAGAGAGCATATTAGCAGATTAGATGCTTAAAATGTTTAAAAGTAAAGAAGTCTTGAGAACAAATGATCTGCCAGATGATTCTGTTTCTCCGCAGGAGCAGAGTCTGAAGTCTGGAGATTGGATGTTGATAAGGCCATGGAGAGGAAGTGCTGGTCCAGTCCACGGTGGGAAGGTCCATATCGGATGCTGCTGACGACGCCCACAGCAGTGAAGATCGCTAAAAGAAACACTTGGATACATTAAGCACACTGCAAGAAGGTGACACACATCCAGGCCAACTCGGGGTAAGTGGTAGGAAGACCGGGTACAAAGGGGGGGGAAAGCCTCCAGGGCCCCTCGTCTCAATCCGGTGAAGAAACCAACTGAGCCACAGGTACTCATCAGAATGGCTGGGAATGTGCTGTGCGCCTTCTTGTGCCTGTGGACCCAGAGTGGGATGACAGGAGCGCACTGGGACAGAGCAAACCACACCCAGTACCCGCATGGGGTTTTCAACAACTACTGGTGGCAGTTTGTGAACACAACCGCTCACATAAAGAACAAGACCAATGGTTATGCTTGTGATGCCACTGTCTACACATTCTTCTGGACTGTGGCCATATAGCATCACTGAGAGCGAGACAGTTTGTTTGGTTGCCTTAGCAACACATCCAGGAGTAAACGTACTTGGAACACTGCCAACTTTTCAACTTCTGAACCTGACTGGACGGTTGATTCACCAGTAGCTGGGAAGGTGAACTGCTCTGGTACGACAGACCTGATAGTCTGACTCCAAGTATCAGACTTGCTGCAGGACATTGAACAGCTAAACGAACTGGAAACAGGCCAGTTGCCTATGTGTATGAAGGGCAATGGATTAGTCCAAGTTGGAGATTTACCATGAAATCTGAGCAACGTCACCTATTCTTTGTGTCCTCTGCAAGAAGGATGCAAACAGAGAAGCCTTTTGTCTACATTTACATCATGAACACTTCTCTAAGCTGGTTGAGGTTTTGAGCTAAGAAGATCAAAAGAGCTTGATCCAATTTCCTTTACAAAGCTTTTCCTGTGGTGACAACAAGACAGGAGAAGAGTTGTAAATGCAGATAATTTACCAGTTGACTCTAACCCCCACAGGATGCCTATAGTGAAAAGATCTGGGGGTGTTGATAGGAGTCATAAAGAAGGGTGTTGACCAGGCTACAGCTTTGAAGTTAGCTGAGAGCCACATGGACAAACGATAAAGTCAACTGATGTGTTTGAATGTCTATGTCTGTATACAGTTGTATTGTAGTGACATATGATTTTTGAGAATGTTGATTCTTCTTGTTTGACTGTTACATTCAGTTGTTTACTTGCAGGAATACATAATGAATCACACGACAGGAGTAGATGCACCACAAGGCTGGATAACTAGGTGAATGTCTGGTCCTTGGTGGCATCTTCTTTTGAAAATATTAATTCCTGTTTTTGGACTGTTGACACTGATTTGCTTACGTGTAGGATGTAGTTTACTGTGTATGAGATCAATGAGAAGCAGGTTAACTGCTTACATGTATTAACTGTGAACTTTTGCATCGATAGAAGGTGAATGAAGAGGAGTTGTGTATGAATGAAATCTACACTGACACTGTCCAAACAAAGGGTGCATAAGTTGAAATTTAAGTATATACAATGACAAAAAGGGGGGAAATGTTAGGTCTAATTGTTGAATGTTGCCATTGTGTTTCTTAAATTTGTACAGTCTTAGTTCAAGCAGTATTATCAAAGCCATTCCTTTGATCCTGAGCACCTCTAACCACTCTGTGTTGGGGGAGGTTTTATTGTAGATACATCCTATCTGAAAGATCTGTTTCTTGTGTCGTAAGCTTCCTGCTTTTACGACCCTTTGGTCAGCAGGAGGTCTCACACACACACACACACATTCCTACTTACATATAAAGGTTCACACACATATACATACAATGCCTTAGAACCATGTGGGCGTTGCTTGCTGTGTTTTGTGTGAACTGTCTCTCAATAAAAGGCAGCAGGAGGAGGCCATCGGGGGGGTCATTTTCGTGCTGGACACAGATGAGGCCTCCCTTGCGCAAGTAATCGATCGATCGCTGACTGTCTTGTTTTCTTTCATGATGAATAAGTCTCTAGAACTAGCGGGGTTTGTGGGAACAGACCCAACAGTTACAATAACACAGTGTTATAAATATACTTGAAGAAATAGGTAATTATTAAATTTGTTATATACCCTTTTGTAAATCATGCTCCCTAAAGTCTGTTTACCAATATAAGTAAAGACATTGGAAATCATTTTTTGGCAAACAATGACTTTTTGGCACAACACTGGAGGTAAAACAGGTATGATCCTTCATATCTGGAGTCTGAAGGTGCAGACATAAGTTCAGATATCCCTGGGATGTTTAAGAGTTTACAATTTCTCTGGTTCATTAGCTTTAATCAGTTAGTCAGTAATTACTCAAGATTATTTCCCTAGTACTCCTGAATTCAAATAAATATTCAGGGGATTGGGCCCTGTGCTTTCCCACAGGTGAACTCAGGTGAAATGAAAGAAGTAGTGGATGCCCTCCTCCTCTGGCACAATGATAACTCAGAAAAGCTCCTTGGAGTAAGGAGATCAGGCTCAGAAGTGGTTCTTTCTAAGAATGTATATCTGTATTTATAAATGACATACTAAGGATGAGTAATGCTTAAATAATGAGGAATTAAGCAGTGACCAATGACACATTTAAAAATGTCTCATTGTTATCTACTATTCTATGTTTGTTTATGAGTACAAGATCATTTTTTTCTATTAAATAACCTAAAAAATGACTGACTGCACCTTTAAAAATACTAACTTAAGTAACCAAGATAAGCCAGCAGTCCACAGGAAATAATTTGTGCACCATGTCACTAAAGTTATTTTAACTGCAAATTTAAAAGTAAACATAAATGAACCCTCTTGACATGACTTTGAAGACAGATGTGATCAGATGGAAAGTGCAGAAAGCTGACTGATGTCGATCTGTGGCTGCATTAAATGTTGGCCTGTCCTGTATTAGGCATTAAGGATTTTCTTTGATGGCCATTTAGCTCTTATGGCATGATATTTGTTTAATAATTGATTGATACTGTGTATTAAATAATTTGATAAATAAGATGTTAAAAACCTCATCATCATATCAAACATGATCGATTTGGGGGGAGTTTGTTTGGCACATGCTGACTGCATTCTAATTCTAACCAGAACAGGAGGCGAGAACAGAGAACAAGAGTGCAGCAGTTTGGTGAAAGGAACAGGAAAGGTGAAGAAGAGGTGAGCATCCAAAAGACGAGCAAGAGGACAGTTTCAAAGGAGACATTATGGCACAATAAAAGCTGTAAGAGCAGAGATTCATTCATATTTTTACTATTTTTTCTTTAGGTTTTACTCCCACTGCTTACAATAAATCAAATATATAGTACAAACAAGAAGAACTCAAATTGCATTGATTGTTCAGTATAATTCTGTGACGTCAACCTTTAGCTAACGTATAATGTTTGACATTTTATATAAATGTGACTATGAAATATAGTCAATAATATTAAAAAGGTGCTGTTACTGAGTGAAACTTTCAAAGATTTTAGGTCTGGACTTAGCCCCAGTGTTTTAAGATCCTAGCAGCGCTCGTATTTATGGCCACATTTTTAAAAGATACAAGCTTTCTGGGTGCTGACTCAGGGGGACCACTTTAGTTCATTGAAACTTTAATGCCAGTTTAGTTTAAGACATTAAGCTGGACACATTTTGAATCAAATTGATAATAACAGAGCAATGCTGGACATAAGCAGCTGTGTTAGTGTGACGCCCTGCATATTTGAAGGATTGCGATAAACTTCCGTGCTTACTGAATCTGTAACATTGTCTTGATCTGCCTACATCATTTTTTAAATAGTTTGCATTGTTAAATGAGTTTTGTAAATGGACTGATTCTTACATAGCGCTTTTCTACTCTCCCGGAGTACTCAAAGCGCTCTATACAACATGCCTCATTCACACCCACTCATACAAGCACTTCTAAACTCAAGTGCAAACTAAACTACATTCATACTCCGATGAACACATCAGAGGGCAACTTGGGGTTAGTATCTTGCCCAAGGATATTTGGCATGCAGACTAGGAAAGCCAAGGATCAAACCACCAACCTTCCGATCAGTAGCTGATCTGCTCTACCACCTGAGCCACAGCGACACAGTTTTGTGTTACTGTGCACAGAGAAAAACTCACCTGATGTAGTGGTAAGGCCATGTTCACCACTAGATGGAGACAACCTGGCACAGGTATTTTCTCTACATACTAAATTTCACACTGAAAAGCCTTGGTGGGAATTTTTGTTTTATTAAATTCCAGTTCTTTGTATTCTTTTCGGCAAAGAAAGACACGGCTCCGAATGGTCTAACTCAAAAAATGATCTTTAATTTTACATTTTCCGGAAAATGGAGACTGAGCACCCACAGAAACGCCAGCTCACGTCTGGGGCATCAGGAGCCTGTCTCGCTATATATATGCACTATATATAGCACTCGTAATAACACAAACACTAAATCCTCCTTCTCTTGTGCTGTTTTGTAGCAGTGTATACACCTGAGACTGTCACCTGTCTGTCTGTCCTGCACTCTCTCTCTGTTTCTTTCTCTCTGATTGTGGAATAAAAGTATGAACATGTATTTATAAGTTACACTTGTGTTTGAATCCTGCAGCTTATCACACATTTGATTTCCATGTGTGACAACTGCAAGTGTCCAGAGTGAGGACAGACTGAGGGACCCACTGCTGCACATCATCTGTGAGGCTTTGCACCCCTGATGATCCACCAGGACAAACTCAGCAGTGTGTGAGGAAGAGGAGGAGGAAGAGCCAGCAGCAGCTGACAGATGGAGAGAATAGACAGACTGTTCCCTGTTTGTGAAGGACTGCTAGGAAAGTTTAACATAACTAATTGTCTGTCCTGAATCAGTCTTATTAGGTAATGTTCAAATAATGTTATCATTCCAGTGTTTTCAGTGTGGGAGAAAGTACTCAGGGCCTTCAAGTTACACACTATGAAAGGCAGCAACAAGTTTAATATTCAGAAACCTAAAGTATGTATCAGCAGCAGAATGGAGCTAAAAAATAAATGTTTGTTTCAGTTCTATGAAGCTTTGAGTATTTTGGATTAGTAGCACTGCTGTGTTTGTTGCATCATATTGCTGTAATTGTTTATATGCTTTATATATTCTGAGGTAAGTTGATCTATAGTGTTACATCATATTCTATAAGGATGTTATGTGTTTGTAGACTTTCTGCCCAGTTTGACCCATTTAGCAGAAGTCAGCCTGTTTAAGGCTCTGATATCTATTCTGTATGACTTAAAGCAGTTATGACATAATCTGATTTTCTCACCCAATAAAGGAATATTTAATATATCAGTCTACTCTTCATTCTATCAGAAACAGTTTTCACAGCTCGTACATTTTCCTTTTTACACATATATGTAAGCATTGAGCCAAATGTAATAATGCCAATATATTAAACGAACAATATTTGTCTCTTATATATAATACATCTGTATATACACTGTCAAAGATACTTGTCTTTGACAGTGTATATTGTCTATTTAAGGTGATAGGACATATAAATAACTGCAACTTGAATCTTTGACCCAGAGTTCAAGCTCACTGCTGTAATGTATATATATATATATATATATATATATATATATATATATATGTGTGTGTGTGTGTGTGTGTGTACATATAGATATAGATATCTATATATATATAGATATATAGATATATAATTTTAGTCTCATGAATAACATTAGCTAATTGTTATTTACTAACTAATCTTGAAATGACCAGTACAGAAATGAAGCCCAACAATCATGTTTTACAGTCCTGTGGTCTCAGCCTCAGATACTCAACTAATCAAAGTGATGTCATGACAAAAATGAATGACCAACAAAACTTTTTCTCCTTCATTTCTGTCACACAAAGCTGTATGAAACGTTTCTCGCGGTTAGTATCATGGTTGCTAGGCAACCTGAACAGCATGACGAAGGCTAGACCGTCCCATTTCACAAGCCTCTCACTTCCGCACTTCCCGTACTTGTAGTACGCACCGTACGTAGTACGCATAGTGTGCGTACTTCAAGCGTGCAGACCCTGAATTGGGACACAGCCTGCATGTGTGGGGGTTCCCAGCCAGAGCTGCATGGACTCCACACTGGTGAGGCACACTCTCTGTAGCTCCTCTCCCTGTATTAAATTACACGTTTAAATTTGGTGTATTTTTCTTTACTAAGTATTAGTTCTTATGGCTAAAGGCCCCCAAAGTGTTTTTGATTACTTTGAACGAGGAAAATAGTAACTGGAACTGCCTTTTATCTGTTACACCATCCGTTTATGTGTTCCTTACTTGTGCTAAACAGGGATGAGGAGAGACCTGCTGTTGCTGTGTGACACTGATTTTGCTGCTGCACTTTGTCTTTTAGAAATAAATCCAGTTTCCAGCCAGTCTGTGTCTGTCGTCACAACGCAGTCAACCGTTTGAAATCTGCTACAATGGCACGGGGTCTGTACTTCCTGCTGACACCTTGTCTGGAGTTTTCCTGTAATGCAACTCAGATTGGAATAAGTGACACTCAGACAGGTTTTACAAATTAACGTGCACGGGAGAGAACTGGACAGGCGCCGTTCCTTCGCTTGACCTCAGTTGCTCTCGTCCGCTCTCCCGTAACACTGCTCTTTTATTGTGGTTACATGAATATGCATAGGTTCATTAACATATGATGTATACCGTGTGTGTGTGTGTGTGGGGTCGAGATATGACCCCGTGAAGACTCCCCAAAGCTGGTGCCAGGAGTCTAACGGTACATCTAAACAAAAGGCTCTTAGACTAAAACAGATACAGAGTAGGTGTCCTCCTATACCATAAATCAGTAAGAGAAGGTACAACCTCTCTCATGCTCCCAGGATGTGTGTGTGAAAGTCAGAGACCTCTGGAATGCACACAAAGCTTGCACAACGTAACTTCTCTAGTAAAAAAGAGCAAACACATCTAGAAAACCTTAAACAAAATGTACTTCTAAACATAAACATAATAAAATCTTTCAACATTCCCTCCTGTTGTTTGATCTTTTCTCCTATACATATATACATAGCAACTCACTAACACTGTATCAGTCTATGGCCACTTGTAAAACATTTTTAGCCAGGATATCATTAATTAGTGGGTTTTGTGAATATGTTATATCCAAATGTCTATCTCATTATCATCTTCTTCATTCTGTGGTGGGGTAATGTAAGCATTAATTGAAGCAGTTACCATTTTTGACACCATGTTCTTCAAACAAGGTATGACGCATGAAGTAAAAAGACACAATAACAATAGTAGAACACCAACTAAAACAAGTCCTTTAAACAGCAGGGACTTCCAAGAGCCGCTTAACAACCACACGAGCCAGTCTTCTGTGTTTATAACATAGTCTTGTTGTTGTGCATCTCTGAGTTGTCTAAGTGTGTTCAGAGCATCGGTCATGTTCGATGACTGTAAGTATGTGTGTGAATGCCAGAGTCTCCACAGACTACTAAGGATCAAACTTCTATCTATCTGCAACTAATTATAAAACCCTAAGCATATAAGTAGATATCTGTAAACATAAATGACAATCAACAATACAAATCTAACATTCTCCCCTTCGGCAGTTATGCTAGAAAAGTCCCTAGTTATGAATACCTCATGTCTGGTAGTGTTGATGCAACCATTTTTATACTCAGCATATGTAAACGTACACAGTTTCACAAATGTATTAGCAGTTACCCAATTTCTCATTGATCTCATTCAATGGTAAACTGCATCCTGCAAGCAAACAAATGAATTGTTAATGGTCAAAAGAGAAATTAACATTTTCAAGATCACTCCAGCTTGGTTGTGCTCCTCTGCAAGACATGTAAATCACATCTCTCTGCAGAGTGGTTTAAGTTCTGCAGGGTGTCATAAATGTCTCTTCCAGTTGTTTCCATCACTGTCCATAGGACCAGAGTCCAAATGTATGTAGAATAGACATTCAAACATACCAGTTGAGTTTGTTGTTTGTCAACATGGGTCTCAGCTATCTTCAAAGCTGCAGGCCTCGTCAACACTTGAGTTTTGTGGCCTCTACCAGCCCCCATCACCTCACTTCAAGCCTCCTTGTCCTGTGGGGGATACATATGACTCCTCCATTGTCCATCCTCTGCAGGAAAAACCCTCTATGGAAAGGGTGCTGGATCCAGTTATCTTACTGCTGTTATGATCCCAGCAGTCGTCAGTGTGCCATCGTGTGCATAGGACAGTGACACAGCATTAGGTGATGTTCATAGGAAACTGCTGTCATCACCACCATAGCTTCTGGTTCCTGTGCTTTTCACAGAATCATGATGTCATCCTTGGACTCCCTCTGCGCTGTCGTTGGAGCTTGGCACGCTCCCCTCATCCTTCAGGTGCCCATCTGTTGTCTACAATCTCCTCTATTGGCCTCTGGAAAGCCCCCTTGGCACAGCTCTCATTCCAACGCAGCTTCATGGTCCTTGCTGTGGCTGTGGAATCTGATCTCATGATGGGCCCCAAACAGCTCGACCTTTGACCTCAACCACTGCCTGGGCTGTCAGCTCTGCTTGGAATGGTTCTCGCTTCTCACTGGGCCTCTGAAGATTTCTCAGGAGATTCCTTTCAGCAATACTCTGACTGCTGCACCTGTATTTCCTTGCTAGGAGGAAAAACTTCTATTTGGGGAGCATGTCAATCATCATCAAACCACATTCTTTAGTTCAGTGAGCTTCATTTATGGACCATCAAAGCCTCAGCTGAACATAGATGCCCCACTTTACATAGGTTTAATACCCGTAGATGAACTGTTAAGCACACAAAAATCATAAAAACATAGTTTAGAAAACATAGAAAAGATAGTTTCATGTAACTCTTTAACTCTGGACCCCTCCTCTTGACGCATGGACACTCCCATGAGTCAACTCATCCAACCTAGATTCCTGTCTGAAAGAAAAAGATTAGCTAGATCATGTCCCAGGCACCCTCAGGGCTTCACCTCCTCTGGAGTAGCTCCGTAACCCTGCAATAAAAGATGTTAGTGTGTTTTGCATATTAAGTTTGCTTAAAACCCCGACTCCACCAGGAGCCTGCATACACACCATCATGGCCTGGAAAACAAGATCTGGAAGTAAACTCAAACTTCACACTTATAAACAATTGTATCATAAGAGTAATAGAGCACTCTTAGAAAAATAAACATTGCAACACACATGGACAATCCTGGAGGTCAGGCAGAAGTTGACAGGTTCCAGAGGTGCTATAAAAAGACCATAAAGTTACCCATCCATATCTGTGGACAGAAGTGACACAAGTTTCAACACAGGGAATGATTCACATGTTATCCACATCGTCAAAGTAACCTTCACATTTTCCCAACAACACAGTGTAACAGCATCACCAACTCATAACCTGTAAACACAGTTTTCCTCACACATAAACCCAGAAATCCTGTAGTAGAAACACATCAACCAGCTGTCCCGGTATAAATCACATGAAGAATTGTAATGCTGTAGAAATGTTAGCGCTGCGCAGGTGTACACACTTTGTCACAGTTACCTCTGTGAGCAACACAAGGTAGTGAATAACACCCCTGGTAGATGCACAGACACAGAAAGTAACATTTAAAAGTTAACATTATTTTCTTTGACTTTCTTTATTTTTTATTATTTTTATGGCACCCCCTTCCTATTTGTCCTTTCCAATAATTTTTTCGTGACTTCGTGATTTTGTTGCTTTCCTGTGATTGTCCTGTTCCTCCTGTTTTGTCCTTGTTATGTCCTCCTCCGTGACCTTTTGTGTTATGTCCAATTGTTTTGTGTCCGTTCCATCCGCCTTCTCCTTATATGTTTGTCATTTTTATGTTTTTTCGTGTTTTTCAATTGATTATTTTTCTCTTTTGTTTTATCTCTGTTGTGTCCTTCTCTTTGACTTTTATGTTATCTCCAATTGTTTTGTGTCCTCCAAAACCTCCTTTTATTGTTTTTGTCCTAATTATGTGTTTCTCTTTTTCATGTCCAATTATCATCACAGTCAGGGAACTCGACGCTACCCAAGCAGGCGGACAGGCGGCACGGGCCGGTTAGGGGAAATCAAGTTGGGAGATCGGTCCCCGAAGGGGGCCGGGCTCCAATGCACTGTCAATACCTGTTCCCATCCCGGGCGTTCAGGTCCCCCACAGTACGCCCCAAAGGGGTATGATCGTCCAAGGGGCCAGTGATGATAACCCCGTCCCAGTTCAAAAAATTAACCATAATTTGGTTTTATAGTGCACGTGTGTATCGTTGGGCCGTCGCGACGTTTCGGTGAATTATAGGCCTTCTTCAGGCTGGCCCAACGTGTCTGTCTATGTGTGTTTTGTGTGCCTCTCTTGGCTTAGGGTTAGGGGTTAGGGTTAGGGGGAGCTCAAGTTGGGAGGTTGGCCACCAAAGGTGGCCAAACTCCATGCACAGTCCATACCTGTTCCCATCCCAGGCCCCCACGCCACTCACAGATTGCTCTCCAGGAGGGAAGTGTCCTCTCTTGTCCCGAATAAGGGGGTTGAGGCTGGGCTTAGGGAACCCAGAGGTTAGGTTTAGGACTGGAAGAAGATGGGGATTGAAATTAGGGCCCAATGTCCAATTGGGGCTCCAGGCGGTTAGGTTTAGGGCCGGAATAAAGTCCCTGCATGGGGTTAAAAGAGGTTAAGGTTAGGGAAGGCTTCAGGGCCAGGAGTTTATAATGGGATGGCCATAAAAGGGCCTATACCAGTAAAAATGTGGAAAAGAGGAAAGGAGTAAAAAGAAGGGGAAAATTCCCTTAATTTGAGTTACAGCACCCTCTAGTGGGTTGTATTGGCATTATACTCTCACATAATGGCACGTGAAGCCTCCCTCAAGCACAGAAATACATAATGAACATAAAATCAGTCACTCAAATTGGTTTCATGGAGATGCTCCAAGACAAGACACTGCAAACCACAACACAATAAAATATTGATTAAAATATGCAAAAGAAAAAGAAAGAAAAATGAACGCCCTGATCTTTAATTAAGGGAAAGGTTAGCATTTAGAAATACCAAGTGCCTCAGTTTTGAGGAGCTGATCTGGTTTCTTCTGTCAGTAATTATCTGTCCTGTTTTGGAGAAGATTCTCTCAGAGGGGACTGATGTTGCCACAATGCACAGTCTCCTTGCAATCACCTGGGTAAGACGTGGATAAATTGAAGCCTTGGTCTCCCACCAGCTCAGTGGGTAGACACACTGGCACCTTCACTTATATCACACTCAACTGACTGTGTTTTATCTTCCTATTGCACCGATGGGCGGACAGTTCTCAGGTGTCTGTGCAGGTTGTTTGTGGAGCCGGCTCTATAGGATAGTCTTTCTTGCAGACTCTACAGTCTACCTTTGTATTGTCAGTAAAATTGAAATGGTTCCAGATTTTGCTTCTGTTCTTGGTGTCACTCATTTTCCTTACTTTACCTTTCTAATGTGGTGTGTTTTCTCTTCTTGTTGCTCCCGGGTCTCTTTCTCTCTCTCTCCCTCCGGCTCTTTTCGTGTGCTGCTGTTGCGAGTGTAAGTACCGCCCCTCCCCCCCTCTGCTAAGCGCAAACACAAGGCTGACGTGCAGCGTGAAGTGAAAAAAAGTGAGAGAGAGGGCAAAAGAAATTGAAAAAAAAAAAATCCACGACTCGCATCCTGCTTTAAGAGTCATTTCGTGAGCGTGGCGTTTTTTGTCTCTGGAGTTGTTGACTGTCTTTTTCTGTTTGTTTAGTGTTTTAGTTTATGTCAGGTTTTTCTATTCAGGTTTTTTTTTGTACTTTTCTAATCAGGCAATAAGTTTCACATTAATGTTTGTCCACTGGACAAGGCCAGAAAAACTTGTCATTTCTTTAGTGTCAACCTAAATATGGCTCGGTAGAGATCATCTCCAAAACCATCAGGGCGAAGTGAGTCCAGAAAGAGTATCTGTCTCTCAGCGACCAATATAGCCTGAAATGGACATGTTATCATCATCCATGAAAAGCAATTCTAAAACCATCAATGACTTTGACTTATAAAGATTTAACGTGACTGCACAGAAATGCGCCTTACCAGACTGGACTGAAGAGGTTCCAAGTCTTTCTGCCACTTTGCTCCTGGACTGGCATACTGATGATCAATCTGCCGTTCCGGAGTCCCATATGAGTGGTCCAGGAGAAACTTCCTCTCAGTTGGTGGATCTGATAATATGCAAATATGTGGCATGACATACAAACTTTAATCCATTTTTAACATTAAATCAAAATGTAATTGCGACTACTTATTGCATGTCATACTCTTACTTTTTGATCTGTGGTAGTTCCTCAGCCTGGACACATTTACCTTCTGGCAAGTTGCTCCCTTCACAATAGTGGCCACCCCCTTTGGCGTGATGCTGGCCACAGTGTACAGTCCTTGGTGTTGGCTCAATAATGCATCTCCAGTGCGTCGTCTCTTTGGATCACCTGACAAAAGAACATCATCACCTGCTTGAACAACACACTCTCTTACCTGCTTCCTTTTCCCTGGTTCAAAGGTCTTCCTCTGGGTGTCCTGTGCCCTCTCAAAGTTGCGAAGAACCTACAAAAAGATTACACAAAAATCAGAGTGAAAAATAAAAATATTTATTATTCACCAAGTTGCCGTGGAAATGCTCAATCTGTAAATAGAGAAAAGCTATCTACTACAGCAGAAAAAGTTTTGAATACACAATAAAAATGAGAATGTTATCAACCATATTTTCCCTTTTTTTCTAAACAAATCTCCTTTTCCTGTCAGCCAGCCCCCTTCAAATGTACAGACCGTTTCATTCAGAACTGTCATCTCCTCAACTCTTGTGTCGATGTTCTCTTCAGGGTTTGCAACCTCAAAGTCATCATCCATGGGACAGGCGTTCATCACAGCAGGAAGACGTGGATGTCAGTGGAAGAGCAGGAAATAGGGACTGTGGAGTGCTGACCACAGCAGCAAGGTGTACATCCCAGTCATCATGGTTCTGGTTAACGTACTTTCTGAGAGCACGCTTAATGTTCTGGTTGGTCCTCTCATCCTTTGAGTTTTATTGTAGAATAGATAAATAAGCATGACTGATTTCATATGAGTGACTCAAGGTTAGCTATCCAAATGCTTACCTGCCCGTTGGTCTGGGGGTGATACGCACTGGAGACAGCATGTTTAATATTCAGCGTGCTGAAAATGCTGTTGTTGAGCTGCAGTGACATGAGCAAACTTGGCCTAAATACATCATATCATCATAGGCATCAATAACACTTTCACAAGTTTTACCTGGTTCACAAACTCCTTTCCTTGGTCAGTGATGATTTTCCTGACCATGCCAAACGTGTATAACTTAGAGGTCATGATTGCAGAGACCTCAGCTGCAGTCTTGGACTTAAGAGGTTCTGCAATCACCCACTTAGTAAACAGATCGGTCATTGTCAGGACATATCGGTTCCCTAGACGTGTTTCCGGGAGTGGTCCAATTAAATCCATGCCCAGCACCTCCCAAGGTTCTTTTACCTGCAGGTCACAGAACTTATCAAGTTAACATTTAAAGCTACCCTGCAGCACAAAAGCTTATTAGCATGAAAATGAAATTGGTGTACAGGCCTTAAGATGGACCTTGATGGGATGTAATGCTGGTGCCACAGTCTTGATTGGGTCATTCATCTGGCAGCGATGACAGCATCTGACCTGAAAGATATATCCCAAAAAATATTTCAAGGATACTGTAAAACCAGTTGATGTAAATTGATAACAATTTAAAAAAAAAACAGACACACACACACAGAAACTAATGTTGAAATGTAAGTGTGCAAGTAAAAAAGTAAAAGTAAAGACAAGGTTCTTTATCTTGTTAACTGAAATAAGGCCATACCCATTCACTGATGTCCTGGTTCAATGTTGGCCAGTAATAGCCAGCAACAACCCTGTTTCGGGTACCTCTAACACCATGTGGTTCCCGGTACCAGGGTTATTGTGGCATTCCATCAGAACTGACTTCTTCTCCTCCTCTGACATGACTACCAGGCGCATGCACTGCATACTGGGGCCAGTGTAGAAGAGTCTGTTGTCTGTTACAAGATGAAAGTGTAAAAAGCTGAGAGAGTTGCTGACTAAAGTAAAATAAAATGTCTGACAGATATTAATAAAGTTTGGGATAATGTATCTGCACCAGTATGGTACATTTACCTTCAATTGAAATTAATTTTTAAAACTATATATAGGGTATATATGACAGAGTTGTATTTTTTTGTAATATATATATATATAGAGAGAGAGATAGAGAGATAGGGAGAGAGAGAGAGAGAGAGTTTTAAAAAAAATTAATAAATAAAAAAAACATATAAAAGATCAACATTAATTTTTGTAGTTACCCTTCAGTTTGTAATTAGGTGCCATTCTTCGTATTTTACGGCGCAGTTCTTCAGTCGGGGGAAGCTCTCCATTGAGGAGAAAAGCATGAATTTGCTTGTATACATCCATTGTTTAAATGTCCCGGGCAGTCGAAAAGGAGGCAGAGCTGTCGACAAATGCTAGAAGCTAACTGAGCGCTAACCGTATCATTCGAATATATTAAATGTCGCAATGTTGGCAAAGAGAGGAAGTGACGTAAGATTTGGGCATGCGGGGTACCGATCGGAAACCCGATCGGTACCCCGCATTCTTGTTCTTCTGTTCGTTTAATGGCAGTTTACTCCCCAGTGTACGAGGATAGATAAGATAAGATAAAACTTTATTAATCCCTCGGGTGGGTTCCTCTGGGAAATTCGGTTTCCAAAAGCACAGCACCGACAGAAGTTACAGAACGTGAGCAGAATATTATATATATATACACACATATAAATACAGAGACATATATAAATAAAATATAGGAAGGGGATAAATAGAATAAATAGGAATAAGAATACAAGTGAATTGCACATTTCAAGTATTGAAGTCTATTGCACCGTTGACTATTAACAAAAAGTATTGCACAAAAAGTATTGCACAGTGAAGTGAAGAGGCACTACAGCTTAGTTGTTCCCCCCTCCTTTGTCCTCCTGTTTCCCCTCCCTCTCCCCTCCAGAGAGGAGTTAAACAGTCTGATGGCGTGTGGGACAAAGGAGTTTTTAAGTCTGTTGGTTCTTGACTTTGGGAGAAGCAACCTGTCACTGAACAGGCTCCTCTGGTTGTTTATGACCGTGTGCAGAGGATGCCCAGCATTGTACATAATGTCCAGCAGTTTCTTTAGTGTCCTTTTCTCTGCCACTGTCACCAGAGTGTCCAGCTTCATGCCGACCACAGAGCCAACCTTCCTGATCAGTTTTTCCAGCCTGGATGAGTCCCTCTTTGCTGTGCTGCTCCCCCAGCACACCACAGCATAGAAAAGTACTCCAGCAACCACTGACTGGTAAAACATCCTCAGGAGCTTCCTGCAGATGTTAAAAGACCTCAGCCTCCTGAGGAAATACAGGTGCTGCGTGTTGCATGACCAGTCCAGTTTGTTGTCCACCCGCAGCCCGAGGTACTTGTATGTGTTGACCACCTCCACCTCCTCTCCCTCTATCTGAACCAGCAGTGGACCTGCTCTGGACCTCCCAAAGTCCACAACCAGTTCCTTAGTCTTTGAGGTGTTGAGTTGCAGGTGGTTTGTGTGACTCCATGCGACGAAGTTCTTCACCAGACTTCTGTACTCCTCTTCCTGATCATCCCAGATACACCCCATGATGGCCGTGTCATCTGCAAACTTCTGAATGTGGCATAATTCAGAGTTGTAGCAGAAGTCAGAGGTGTACAGGGTGAAGAGAAGAGGGGACAGCACAGTTCCCTGTGGTGCTCCTGTGCTGCTGACCACAGTGTCAGACGTGATGCCCGTCAGCCTAACTTACTGTGTTCTGTCGGTGAGGTAGTTGGAGATCCAAGCGACCAGGCAGGGGTCCACCTGCATCCTGTTCAGTTTTTCCTGAAGCAGACAGGGCCGGATGGTATTTAAAGGCACTTGAAAAGTCAAGAAACAGGATCCTGACCGAAAATGTAAGTGTGCAGACCCTATTACCTACTACCCGGGTAGGTATAATAGCGCATAGGGTTTATCTGAAATCCAAAGTTGACTTGAATCAGTTCTTCAAGCAAATCACACAATCCAATGGCAAATTGTGCAAATACTTTTAAAACATGAAATATGGTTGTTTCAATTAAGACTAAACCATTCTAATATAAACCAAGCAAGTAGTTATATTTGAATTCCTCCCCGATTGTGATATGGCTTCGGGGGTGGGGTGGCTAACTGCATAGCAGCTAGCATCACACCTAGCATCGCAGTAACATCTGTAGCTTAAAACATTCAACACTTATAACACACTCTAAGGAACAGCAAGATAAGTAAAACCACACAATAGCTCCCGATTGGCTTTTTTTCCAAAGATTTTCCAAACATTTCTGCACTTAATTGGCGAGTACAATAAATTATCTCAACAGGAAAACATGTGACTCCCCGGGACTTTCCAACACAAATAACTCCACAGACATTATTCCCTTTGTGGTCAGAGTTCAGGGCCTAATAAAAGACTAGCTTATTAGCATTTATATGTAAAACAATTTGGTCTCAACTTTAACTGCATACCGAGATATTTTCCCGTTGTGCTCTGACACACACTTGATCGCCATTGGAGGAAGGATCTTACAGGAAATAGACAGATAATGCTTCCTGCACACAAGACACAAGGTCATGGCAACACAAGACTGCATCAAAGCGCCCCCTTGTGAAAATAATAGGCTATAGCTTTAGATGACAAAAAGGGATTTTGTGGCCCTGTATTTCAGATTGGTTACACTTACTATTAAGCAAGTAACAAATCAACCCCTCCACAGTTTGTATTCAGGAGAAAATGATCAACAGCCAGGCTGGAAACATGTTTTTTCTAATGTAAAGTCGGACATGTTAACATGGGACCTACTGCTTGAGCCTCTAGTGGACATTAGAGGAACTGCAGCTTTGGTGCTTGAGCTTCATCTTTCAGTCTCGGAGGTTCCTGCTCGCTGTAAACATCCCCTCCTGTGATTGCTCTGTCCAAGCCAGGACAGGTGAAGCTAACAGTTTCTTCTCTGTCTTTTCCTCCTCTTCAGATCTCTCTCAAAAAAAAAGACGACGAGATGATTAAATGTAGTGTGAAGACTCCCTGCAGTGAGACACCAGCTTCAGTTTGAATCTCTGGGTTCTGCAAACTTTTCTTGTTCCTTATTTTTAAGAGACCAAACATGTAGCTTCATGTTGGTGTGGTGAAAGCATTTACAGCATGTGAATTTCATGTTTTATATTGTAATCTTTAGTCTGTGGGGCGATAAAAGTTTAATAGATTAATTTGAGACTGAAGAAGTCACTTGGATGAGTGATGAAACGTTTCTCCCACAAAACACTACATCCAGATGAACAGAATCAACTTTTGGAGATTAATAGATTAGCTGGACGTTTGTCAAAGCTGGGAAGGCACCTAAAGAAAGCTCCAGATGATCCAGGAGAGAAGGACAACCGGTTTGTCATTATGCAAATGTACTGTTTATAAGATTGGGGAAACCTGCAGTCAGCTGAGACTGAAGAAGTCACTTGGATGTCACACAAAACACTACGTCCAGATGAACAGAATCAACTTTTGGAGATCCTGTCTCAGAGTGACGCTGAAAAACTAGTTCATGCATTTATTACTTCCAGGCTGGACTACTCTAATTCTTTATTATCAGGAAGTCCTAAAAACTCCCTGAAAAGCCTTCAGTTAATCCAAAATGCTGCAGCAAGAGTCCTGACAGGGACTAGAAAGAGAGAGCAGATTTCTCCTGTATTGGCTTCCCTTCATTGGATCCCTCTACTGCTTGACTTTTTAATTTTGGGGGAATATTAAATTCAGTTCTTTGTATTCTTTTAACGGCGAAGAAAGACACGGCTCAAAGTGGTCTAACTCAAAAAATGATCTTTAATTTTACATTTTCCGGAAAATGGAGACTGAGCACACAGACATCAGCTCAAGTCTGAGGCAGCAGCAGCCAGTCTCCTTATATATTTTGCAGCACGTCACACACACACACTCCGTTTACCCAGTTCCTCTTTTCTTTGTGTCAAATTTCCGGTGCAGCTTTGCACTTCCTCTTTCTAAAGTCTGTTGCCAGGTCAACTTGTCACCCTTAACCTGGTTCTCGTCTCATCTGGTTTATGAAGGCATACATAAAACAATTTTTTTTTATTTTATTTTTTTAATATACAATAACCTATAAGAACACAAATAAAACAAATAATCAAAAATGAAACAAATTGGTGTACCATCTAGTATGTATATATGTACATACATACACACACACACACACATATATATATACATATATATACACATACATACATATACACATATATACATACATATACATAAAACAATATAATCAGCAAATAAGCACTAAGAATATATATTAAATACATGACAGGAAAAAAATATTTCTCCCTATTTTGGGGGAGCTTTAGGGTCCCTAATAATATATCTAATATTGAACTGGATAATACTCTGAACCTTACCCTAACCCTGACTCAAGCCTTCACCCTAAAATTTAATGATTTACCTTGCAATTTGTCCCCATAAAGTAGGCAAGACCTCACAATGTGAGTGTGTAAACAAATTTGTGTCCCCACAACAATAAGTAATACATGACTACACACACACACACACAAATTAACACATGCACAGACACAGTTACTTTACCAACTGACCCCTGAGCTCCTAAGTGTCTCTCAAACCTCATTCAGGGATCCACTCCTCTACTTCCCTGTCACTCCCTGAAAGCTCACTGTCCTCACTTTCTGAGGACAGAAAGTGCACATTCCCTTGGTTTCCTTTCATAAAAGGTTTTTACATCCATGTCCTGTAATTATGAGTAGATTGTAAAGTAAAAAACATTGACTATGATCATATAAATGCACACAAACACATCTCTACACACATATGCAAATGCTTTATATTGCCTGAAAAAAATTGGGCTAACTGCGCAGTGTTGCCTTGAGGCAACGAATGAAAATTAACATTTTTACTGTATAATTACATTTTTTAAAAGTAGAACAAACAATCAAATGTGCTTCTTAACATATTCAGAATTCAAAATCCTGCTCCTCACATACAAGGTCTTAAATAATCAGGCCCCACAGGCCTTCAAGCTGGCTGTAGTTAAACCTTTACTTAAAAAGCATCTCTAGACCCAGCTGTCTTAGCTAATTATAGGCCAATCTCCAACCTTCCTTTCATATCAAACATCCTTGAAAGAGTAGTTGTCAAACAGCTAACAGATCATCTGCAGAGGAATGGCTTATTTGAAGAGTTTCAGTCAGGTTTCAGAGCTCATCACAGCACAGAAACAGCTTTAGTGAAGGTTACAAATGATCTTCTTATGGCCTCTGACAGTGGACTCATCTCTGTGCTTGTCCTGCTAGACCTCAGTGCTGCGTTCGATACTGTCGACCATAATATCCTATTAGAGCGATTAGAACATGCTGTAGGTATTACAGGTACTGCACTGCAGTGGTTTGTATCATATCTATCTAATAGACTCCAATTTGTACATGTAAATGGAGAGTCCTCTTCACACACTGAGGTTAATTATGGTGTTCCACAGGGTTCAGTGCTAGGACCAATTCTGTTTACTTTATACATGCTTCCCTTAGGCAGCATCATTAGAAGACATAGCATAAATTTTCACTGCTATGCAGATGACACGCAGCTCTATCTATCCATGAAGCCAGGTAACACACACCGATTAGCTAAACTGCAGGAATGTCTTAAAGACATAAAGACCTGGATGGCCGCTAACTTTCTGCTTCTTAATTCAGATCAAACTGAGGTTATTGTACTCGGCCCTGAAAATCTTAGAAATATGGTATCTAAGCAGATTCTTACTCTGGATGGCATTACCTTGGCCTCCAGTAACACTGTGAGGAACCTTGGAGTCATTTTTGACCAGGACATGTCCTTCAACGCACATATTAAACAAATATGTAAGACTGCTTTCTTCCATTTGTGCAACATCTCTAAAGTTAGAAATATCCTGTCTCAGAGTGATGCTGAAAAACTAGTTCATGCATTTATTACTTCCAGGCTGGACTACTGTAATTCTTTATTATCAGGATGTCCTAAAAACTCCCTGAAAAGCCTTCAGCTAATCCAAAATGCTGCAGCAAGAGTCCTGACAGGGACTAGAAAGAGAGAGCAGATTTCTCCTGTTTTGGCTTCCCTTCATTGGCTTCCTGTTAAATCCAGAATTCAAAATCCTGCTCCTCACATACAAGGTCTTAAATAATCAGGCCCCATCTTATCTTAATGACCTTGTAGTACCATATCACCCTATTAGAGCACTTTGCTCCCACACTGCAGGCCTACTTGTTGTTCCTAGAGTATTTAAAAGTAGAATGGGAGGGAGAGCCTTCAGTTTTCAGGCCCCTCTTCTGTGGAACCAGCTTCCAGTTTGGATTCAGGAGACAGACACTATCTCTACTTTCAAGATTAGGCTTCAAACTTTCCTTTTTGCTAAAGCATATAGTTAGGGCTGGACCAGATGACCCTGAATCCTCCCTTAGTTATGCTGCAATAGACGTAGGCTGCCGGGGGATTCCCATGATGCACTGGGTGTCATCTTTTTAACTTACACTGTGTTAACAGACCTCTCTGCACTGAATCATATCTGTTATTAATCTCTGTCTCTCTTCCACAGCATGTCTTTATCCTGTCTTCCTTCTCTCACCCCAACCGGTCGCAGCAGATGGCCCCGCCCCTCCCTGAGCCTGGTTCTGCCGGAGGTTTCTTCCTGTTAAAAGGGAGTTTTTCCTTCCCACTGTCGCCAAAGTGCTTGCTCATAGGGGGTCATATGATTGTTGGGTTTTTCTCTGTATCTATTATTGTAGGGTCTACCTTACAATATAAAGCGCCTTGAGGCAACTGCTGTTGTGATTTGGCGCTGTATAAATAAAATTGAATTGAATACATGTTGTGTGTGTGTGTGTGTTTGTGACTTTAATACATAAAAATGTTTCTCCAGTTTTTGTGGTTCATAATGTGAATAACGCTGTGTATCAGTTCAGGGTAAGAATCCTGTTCTATGGGGGGAGCGTGACCTTATGACCTTGTTTTCTTGTTGCCTGTCACTTTCAGGTATCTAGTAGGTTGAGCTGACCCAATTTCAGATGCAGCACACCTGAGAAGGTCAGTTTCCAGTGTATTATAAAGAATGGTAAGTTGATTGATTCTTATATAGCACTTTTTTGCTCCCCTGGAGTACTCAAAGTGCTCTATACAACATGGGATTGAGCCAGTAACCTTCCGATCAGTAGGTAACCCGCTCTACCTCTTGAGCTACAGCCAGCCTGCCTGAACCTCCATCTCTCTCTCTCTCTGTTTTCATCTTGATTGTACAACTGAATCTGCTTTTTGGGTTTCTTTACTTCATTTCATTAAAATATCGTACAGTCTTTTAAGCCTATGTGTGGTCTCCTTCTTCCTTGTCACATCCTTTGAGCCGGGCTGTGACAGAGCCTAGAAGCAGCAGGAACGTCATCGATTGAAACTGGGGTGAAGTGCACCAGCCTCATTTAGTGGTGGTCATGTGACCTGGGTGTTTAGAACCTGTTTCGAAACGTCTGAACTTCAGAAGCTCGACGCAGTTTCAAAACATCTGTTTCAATCTCCCTATCTCTAAGCATTAGCGACACATTAGGGTAAGAATATTATCTTAATGTGTCTTCATTTTGAGACTAAAGTCAAAACTTTGACGCTAAATTCAAAATGGCATTTTAAGGATAAAATTGACACAATTTGAGAAAAGTCAAAGTACAGCTTTCAGAATAAAGTCGACATGTGGAGACTAAAGTCAAACAGCTGTCACAGCTGATACATCCTGAACAACATGCCTCGATGAGTTAGTGATTCAGAATCAGTTTTAGAAACGCAGAAGGTATTTCACATTTAGCACATAATGCAGTGTGATAAGAAGTATGTGACGTTGAAGAGATGGTGCAGTAAGCTTCATCCAGTCAAACGGAAAAACTACAAAAACCTGGATGAGGCGGAGGCATCTGTGCAAAATTAAATAGCTGGGCAAAGGAAAGACGCACCAATACTGATCATCACAATCTCACAAAGAAAACAGAATGTATGTTGTGTTACTACGAGGGTATATTAGCTGTGTCAGCTGTTTGAATGTCAACAGCTTTAATGTCCACATTTTGACTTTAGTCTAAAAGTGTACAATTTGTTCAGTGACCTTCTGTCCCTCACTGACTCACGTGCAATTACAATTAATCAACCCTGTGGAAGTGACGACGGCCCCCAGCACATAACGACAAAGTAAATGATGATTGCTGCTAAAGAACTGATTGAAGTTACTTCGTGACTTTTTAAAGAGCAGGAGCAGTTTGGGGGGTCTCTCTTCTGTGTAGTGAAAAAATGACAGGAGGATGTGAATCTCAGATTGTTTGTGATTTTAATGAAAGGAAGGAGTGATGCTGAAAAACTAGTTCATCCATTCATTACTTCCAGGCTGGACTACTGTAATTCTTTATTATCAGGAAGTCCTAAAAACTCCCTGAAAAGCCTTCAATTGATCCAAAATGCTGCAGCAAGAGTCCTGACAGGGACTAGAAAGAGAGAGCAGATTTCTCCTGTTTTGGCTTCCCTTCATTGGCTTCCTGTTAAATCCAGAATTCAAAATCCTGCTCCTCACATACAAGGTCTTAAATAATCAGGCCCCATCTTATCTTAATGACCTTGTAGTACCATATCACCCTATTAGAGCACTTCGCTCTCACACTGCAGGCCTACTTGTTGTTCCTAGAGTATTTAAAAGTAGAATGGGAGGGAGAGCCTTCAGTTTTCAGGCCCCTCTTCTGTGGAACCAGCTTCCAGTTTGGATTCAGGAGACAGACACTATCTCTACTTTCAAGATTAGGCTTCAAACTTTCCTTTTTGCTAAAGCATATAGTTAGGGCTGGACCAGGTGACCCTGAATCCTCCCTTAGTTATGCTGGAATAGACGTAGGCTGTCGGGGATTCCCATGATGCATTGAGTTTTTCCTTTCCGGTCACCTTTCTCACTCACTATGTGTTAATAGACCTCTCTGCATTGAATCATATCTGTTATTAATCTCTGTCTCTCTTCCACAGCATGTCTTTATCCTGTCTTCCTTCTTTCACCCCAACCGGTCACAGCAGATGGCCCCGCCCCTCCCTGAGCCTGGTTCTGCCGGAGGTTTCTTCCTGTTAAAAGGGAGTTTTTCCTTCCCACTGTTGCCAAAGTGCTTGTTCATAGGGGGTCATATGATTGTTGGGTTTTTCTCTGTACCTATTATTGTAGACTCTACTGTACAATATAAAGCGCCTTGAGGCGACTTTTGTTGTGACTTGGCGCTGTGTAGATAAAATTGAATTGAATTGAATTGAAGGCAAATTACAGCATGGGAACACGAGAAAACACGGTGATGCAGGATGCTTGCAATACTTTGGTCACTTCAGTGCACGCAGTCCCACAAAACTGGATGTAACGACGCATAAATGTGACATATTTTACTCCATATTCATTCCTGCTGTCTTACTGTTTATATTTTACTGCTGCACAGTCAGCGTGCAGCACCTATCATGGCATTTTGCATGTAGAAGGACAGTAAAAGGCTATTCTACTCTATTCATTTCTACTGTCATTTGCAAACACTGAAGCAGCCGTGTATTTATGTGGAACATTTGTAATATTTCATTTGAACCTAGGCCAATATCAATGAGTTACAGCAAGCTTTGAATTCATTTCAGACTGGATGTAGCCAGTAACAATTCAAGTCTCACATAAGAACTATTTTGTTAACTTTCAAATCAGATAAAAACTTCGTTGAAGAGTGTACGGCATCACTAACACCTGAGGGTGTTCTATAGCAACATCAACTGTGATGTGCAAACGTTTGGAGGCCTCGAGGGCCAAAAGGTCAGATTGCTGACTCACTGACTCAGAACAGGACGTTTACATGGAACTTGCTTTTGACAAATATTGCAGTACCTCCACCTTTTTTGGGTTGATCTGTCCTATATTCATTATAGCCATCAATACTTATAAGGCTACTTGTAATAGATTTGTTTAACCAGTCCAATGTGGCGGAGCATATCCATCATGGAACATAAGCTACCAAGATGGATATGATGTGGTTTAACATTCCCAGAGATAAGAAGTAGCAGAAGAACAACACCCTTCAGCTTAAAGATTTCCTAGAATTATTTTTTTATAATTTAATTATATTCTAAAATCATGTTTAAAGGAAAGTACAATTGTTGTGAAGAGCCATAACACGAATCATTTGGGGCAGTTCCACAAAAAAGAAGAACATGTGCACAGGTAAAGACTTCATTCACCTCAGTGCACCATCACTTTTGTACACCACGACATATATTTGCACACATGCTTGTCCTTATTTATATTCATACCTACATCTCTGTATTCATCTAGTCAGCTCAATATTTATCTAACAATGTCTCTGCTTCTACACTCATTTTTATGAGTTTGTTGTATATGTGCTGCTCTGACAACTCAATTTCCCCTCTGGGATCAATCAGGTTTCTCTGATTAGAATTAATGTCTATTAAATGTTTGTGATCAGTGGCATGCAATAGAATTTAATGGCAAAAAAGCATTATTTTTTTAACACGTTGGGGGTTTACATGTTGTTTTAGTGAACGACCTTGGGTGAAACTAACTCTGATCAGCTGTATGGAAACAAAATAAACAGTCTTCATATCAGAAGCTCAACCTGCACGGTGCTCACAGCACAGTCAGCGCTAAATCTGATTTGAACTGACCAAACTGTACAGTACCTGTATGAATACTATGAAGGCCGGAAGTGAGAGGCTGTGAACTGGGACGGTTTGCGAGACTGAGATTACCCAGAATGCACCACTGAACGACACAGGAAATCATTCCTGGCTGTGGATATCTCTCTGTACAGCTCCTCCATCTAATGCACGACACACACTTTTGTTCTATGGTGAAAATAACAATTTGTTACAGTTTAGCCTAAAATTTCAATGATATATATTTGTCCTCTGCAATATTTTGGACATTTATAATGGAGCTATTTATATATATATTACAGCCACAACTTATATTTTGTAACTGTGTGATGTCTTGTGTTATTTAATTTTGTTCAGTGTGTTACTGCTCTTATTGTCTCGGAGCGACTGTAACCACAGAATTTCCGCAGGGATGAATAAACTCTTCTTATTTCACTTTCAGCTCCAGCGTGCAGAGAATGTGTTAAACTTCTTCTCTGCCACCTACTAACAATAAACACAAAGAACATAAAGGCTTCCACCTGACCCAAATGACCACAACTACGACACATTTTCAGTGTCAGTTCATCGGATGATCAGTTTTCAGGATTCAGATGTATTGTTTGGTCTATTAAATGTCACACACTTGCGAAGAGCATGGTTTATTTGAAGACACAGAGGAATCAAACGTTTCATTTTGTTAAATCAGAACATTTTGTCTTCTGAAGGTTTTATTTCTGCTTCTGCCTACATGTTTAGGTAACGAGCTCGACTGGACAGAAACAATCACAATAAACAGACTGTGCTGAACCTGCACTGTGCTCGTGGTTAAAGCTCCCACAACATTTTGTCTTCTGAACATTGTATTTTTGCTTCAAAACTGCTTCTAGCACAACAAGAGTCAGCGAAGGCTGGAATGAGACTTAAAACAGCTTCAGTCCACATTTCAGTCTGTTGAGGTCGCTGTTGCTCCAGCGGAGGCCCTCTGCTGGCCGGGCTGGAGCCGAGGCCCTGGAGATGCTGCTACGTGTCGCGCTGCTCTCCAGCTCCACTGGCTGGTCTAACACAGTCATTATCGAATAATTGTCCACCATGAGGCACGACGGGTCGTCCGACTGTCCAGGAACTTTACCAATGGCATAGTTCTTCCATGAGACATTATCAGTGCACACCTGCCACGGAGAACCTCTGAGGGCAAGTGCTCTTTCAGCCTGCACGTCTGCCCATTTGCGCTCCTCACTTCTCTCCGAGTCCATCGGTGAGGAATGCAAGGGACGGGCGTCCTGCCGGGAGTGTTGCATCTTGTCCAGCAGCATCTCCACAGTATATATGGGCTGCTGCTGCTTCTGCTGCAGAGGTGTGCTGGCCTCGGAGCGCTCTGTCTGTGTGTAGATGGAGCAGAGCTGGACCAGCTTCTCTCTGGTTTCCTGAGGGGGGGGGTGCTCCATGTCATCCAGGATGAGCTGGATCAGGTGAGGCGTGCTGATGCAGGGGGCATCCAGACATGCAGAGAGACGCTGCTGCCACCTCAGCTGGATGCGGTTGATGAAAATCCTGTCCTTCGTTCTGGCTTTCTTCTGCAACTTTGTCTCAAAATGATATTCAAATTTGTTGTTGTTGCAGAGGAGGACTTCTGAAATCCATGCAGAAATATAGAAACACCTGTGACCGTCGGGCTCTTTGCTGAGCAGCTTCTGTTCCACAAAGAGCTTCTCCAGGAAGAGGTGAATGAAAGATGGAGAGTTAAGCATCTTTAGCAGGGGCAGCCAAAAGCGCAGGAAGGTTTGTGGGACTCTGGGCTCAGTGGGACTGGCACTGTCAGAGGTTGCACAGCCTAATGTTTCCAGCTGCTCCATGGTGGGAACAAGAAATCCATCCTCCAGCAGCACATCAATCAACAGCTCACTGGACTCCAGTGCAAATTGCTTGATCTCACCCAGCAACCAACTCATGTCTGCTAAGGGGGCCTGCCACAAGCTCTTCTCCTTGTCTTCAGGAGACCCATCATCAAAAGCTTGGTACTGGTCCTTCTCATAAGAGATCAGCAGCTCCCGAGCTTTTCTGTAGGCGTCCACTTCTTTCTGCCTGGCAACGACCTCATCCTCCTGGCGCTTGACGTCCTCATCCTCGCCATCTGACTGCAAGTCCCAGCGATCATCAGGGGCTCCTCCCAGCTGTCTGGACCAAAACTCCTGCTGGAGCCACTCCAGGACCACCTTACATCCCTTTCGGCACCATTTCAAAGAAGGACGCTTCCGATGCGTGATTTCGTGCCTTAGATCCACCACCCACTCGGGGATGTTCAAGTTTCCAGCCAGTCGCCTCAGCGGCCGGGCCGTTCTCCCCTGCTGGCGCTCCGTGATAAGATTAACAAATCTTACCAGGGCCGTCCCGTACATCAGGATCAAGTCATCTCCGGTAAGCTGTCCGGACCGGTCCCGCACCTGGCAGCGCACAAGGTCCGCTGTGCAGTCCACGGCCACGGGGAAACTATTAGCGCACCTGGCCCTCCAGGCCGATATCCTGTCTAATGCAAACCTCTGCAGAGAGGAGTCCATCGAGTAAAGGTAGTCCCGAACCTGATCCCACTCCGCTTTGTTAAGCCAGGGTACCACATGGCGTTTTTTCTCAGAGCCCTTTTTCTTCATTGTACAGCGGGAGGCGCGCTCCGGACTTAACGCTCAATCTCTCACTCACCGGGAAAAGCAGCTCGCCCCACGCAGAGACCACTCGCAGATTTATATGACAGAGGACCGCGTTCAGAGCTTCAAGTTTTACCGTCGCTTGTTGTACAGCATCCAGGAAATGACGCTGAATTTTTCTTCGTCTTCGTTTGCGGCTGACATTCACCCTGCGGGCACGCTGACGCCATCTGCTGGATTGGAGGATGGAGCGATCCTCCTGATATTCAGGCTATATTGCATTTTCTCAGACAGACTAACTTATCTGATAGACTTTTGTTTTCTTTCCTTGAGGGCAGCTGGATTCCCAGCGTATTGATTTATAGGATAAAATATCAAACAAAAGATGTCTAGTTTGAGTTTGGTAAGAGACATAAATCCCTTGAGGACTGTCAGGAAGAGCACCTCGTGTAAACATCAGCCGACATTCCTGAGTGGCTTTCCTCTGGTCCTCACGTCACGCCGAAGGATAGCGGTAATGCACACTGGCGCTGTTTGACAACCGCCAATAAAACCCACGAAGAAGAACCCGAGGACGGTTTGGATAATGGCGGGTGTTCTGACAGAGAAACTCATTGCTCGTCATGTGTATTCTTCATTGGAGGTAAACATTAAATATAATGTTAAATAACTAAAGTTATAGTTGTGCTCACATAGCTTTGAATAGCATTAAACGCTGCTCTGTCATTTGTTTAAACAGTTTGACGTGAGCGGCTCATTTAATGCACTGAAATGATTAGTGTATGTTTTCTAAGGGACTGTGTAGCTTATTTGTCTTTGGTACATGTTGGAATTGTTTTACATGGATATTTTTACAGCGGTATTCTTGGTTAACTGCCCTTTCTTCTTGATCTTTTGACTGCTGCCTTGTGCGGTCGAATAGAAACAGTACTGCTGGAGCCACAGATCCGCTGTGCCTTTGGTCATTATTCTTTTGTTTTCCCTTGATGTGACTTTGTTGTCGTGTCTGTGTGCCGTGTGCGTGTTGAGGCTGCGTCCTGTCCCTTGGTTGAAGGTCTGTACCTGCAGGAAGCAGACAGTATGCTGCAGCTGCTGTGCTCCCCCTCACAGCACCGCACGGACATACTAGCGTGGATCTGCAGCAGGTAGGAGAAGCTGTCCCTCTGCTCATGTATCACAAATAATCTGTTCATCATTATAACTCGGCTGTGTGTTCACGTCACAGTATCAGCCCAAACTTCACCAGTTCAAAGGCGATGTCAGTGAGATCCAAGGAGCCTGATGTTCTGACTAAAGGTAACGCAGCTGTGCACAGAATCCTCCAGATGTTTTTGCTGCTTGACACTAACTGTGGTGGTTTTTGTCCAAGCAGATATGGCTGTTCTTGGGCAGGAACTTTTGCTATGCAGAGCATCTGATGTGGACCTGATTAGGGTGAGAGTTTGTATTCAGTTAGTGATGTTATTGATTCACACATACAGACATGCAGCATCACAATAAACACAAACAGTAATCACACGTCCATGCTTCTGTGTTTAATCTCTGAAGGGTGATGCAAGTCCTCGGCGGCAGCTTCAGTTTCTGGAGCAGCTTTTAACTTTGGTCCCAGGCGGCGTGAAGTCTGCCGGGCACGCAGCTGATGGAGAGCTGCTGCTGAAGGAGTTCTTTGGTGCTGAGAGTCTGCCTCACCTCACACAGACACTCAGTCCTGCGTTTGACCCTTGGCCTACACCCATCAAGTATGTTTGCTGTCGGATGATCTCATCTTACACACACTGCTGAAAGACTCATTCATGGATGCTTGGTGAATCCTGATCTAATTCATTGTGTTGTTGTACAACCACAAATCAGAAGAAGTTGGGACGCGTGTTAAAGTCAAATCAAACTGAAACTGTGCTTCGTTAAATGATCTTTGACCTGTATTATATTGAAAACAGTACAACAGCACATTATTTAATGTGTTCCTCATGAATTTTATTGTTTTGTTTTTTTCAAAATAAACACATATTCCAATTTTGGTTCTTCCAACACATTTCAAAAACGGTTGCAACAGTAAAGCATTTACTGCTTTGTAATGTTGTCACTTAAAAGATATTTAGAGACTGAGGACACCGAGCAATGAAGTGATTCAGGCGTCATTTTGTCCCATTTCTTCCTGCAAACAAGTCTTAAGCTGGGCAACAGTACAGGGTCTTTGTTGTCACCACACATTCTGGACTGGAGACCAGTCAGGACTGCAGGCAGGACAGTCCAGTACCCGTACCCTCTTCCTCTGCAGCCAGGACTTTGTAACTTTGTTCTTTGGTCTGGAGCACACAGCGTCCATTTCTCCCAAAAAACAGTGATTGATGGTAAATGGACTGGTTCTTATACGACACTTTTCTACTCTTCTGAGCACTCAAAGTGCTTTACACAACTTGTGTATTCACCCATTTGCACAAGCACATTTTCTGAGTGCTTTCTAACTAACATTCACACTCTGATGGATGCATCGGAGAGCAATTTGGGGTTAGTATCTTGCCCAAGGATATTTGGCACGCAGACTAGGGGAAGCCGGGAATCTAACCAACCACCTTATGATCAGTAGACCTGCTCTACCGCCTGAGCTACAGCCACCCAATTGATATGAAATTATTGATCTGATCACAGTGTACATTTCCACTGTGTGATGGTCCATCCCAGATGCCTGCGAGCCCAGAGAAGTCCACGGCGCTTCTGTTAACACACAGCTTCCTTTTGGCTTAGTACAGTTTTAACATCATTTGTGGATGTAACTACGTACTGTGTTACTTGACAAAGGTTTTCCAAAGCAGTCCTGAGCCCATGCAGTGATATCGCTTATAGATGAATGACGAGTCTTGATGCAGTGCCGCCTGAGGGATCGGAGATCACGGTTGTTCAGCTTACGCTTGTGCCCTTGTCCTTTATGCACTGAAATTCCTCCAGATTCCTTGAATCCTTTAATTATATTATGCACTGTTGAAGGTGAAATATCCAAATCTCTTCCTAGCTTTCTTTGAGGAACATTGTCTTTAAACATTTTGTCACGTATTTTTTGCACACTGGTGCTCCTCGGCCCATCTTTGCTCCTAGAGACTCCAAGAAAGGACTAGACCTTTCTTGGATGCTGCTTAGACATCACCTGTTTCAAATCAGGTCATTATTTAACCAATTTACCTGATTACGAGCCCTAAATTGCTCCTGTCCCAACCTTTTTTGGAATGTGTTGCAGGTCTGAATGACAGAAAAGGACAAAACCTGAAATATTTTGTGTTCATATTCTCTGCAATGAAGCACGAGTCAAAGGAAACTTAGAAATCGCTACTTTCTTTTTTTTATTTGTTTTCCAAACTGTCCCAACTTTTGTAGGTGAGAAGCCTCTCTTACTTCTTTTCTGTACCTCATAGGGCTCTATGGAAGAACACCAAGTCATCTTATAAGCCAAACAGAGAAGAAAATAGAGATATTGTTGCCCTTCTACAGGTGACTCAATCAGCACTGGAGCAGCTACAGTCAAAGGTCTGACAAGGAGAAAAAAGGGAAACTGTTATTAAAGCACCAACAGAAAGCTGAAACATCTTGTTTGACATGTGCGACTGTCATGGTGGTAAAGCATGCCGTTTGCTTCGTCCCCTCAGTGTGTATTCCTGAACAGTGAGGCCCAGAGTCCTCCCGCCTTCTCTCCAAGCTCACTGCGTGTAGCAGCGTCTGACCTCCAGCAACTGATGGCCACCTTCAGCCATGTTTATGAGACAGACCTGAGAGTTTACTGCAGCAGAGACCCCCCCAGCTTCAGCTCAGAGACAGAAGTCTTCCAGAGGGTCCAACAGCTACTGCTGGCCTGCAACACGGTACTCACAAATAAGCCCACTCTGTTAAAGTCACACCTGTGTCATTTGGACACCCACAGTCCCAGAGACTTGCACATTAAATAAATTTTAGGGCTGCCCTTAAATCATTGACTAAATATTAGCAAATGAGGAAAGTCTCAGTTGAGTTTGGATTTTGGTGGGGAAAGCAAAGCAAATCATTTACCTTCTTATTTACAGACGTGGCCAAATGTTTTGAGAATAACACAAATATTAGTTTTCACAAAGTTTGCTGCTTCAGTTTTTATGATAGCAATTTGCATACACTCCAACTTCTTTACCATGAACATGAACTTGACCCTGTCAGACCCAACCCACCAAAAAATAGCCAGGAAATTCAGATTTTGTGGAACTGAGATGTTTATCAACCCTTATAGCAAAATCCACAAAAAATGTTGCTATATCATGTTGTGTATGATATATATTTTTTGTATCCCATTTGATACATTTGGGCATTTTTTGGCAACTTCTTGTTAACAACAATGTTTAAAGTCAAAAAAAGAGTTTTGTCTGTAACATTTTGAAGTTGTGACCGGTATTGATCACGTTGATGAGACAGAGGTCTCAGAAACTCATGGATCAAATATGATACGAAGGAAATTATAGGGTTAATCCCCAAAACTCATTTCCACTGCATTTCATTGTTGCCATAAAAGGACCTGCTGAGATGATTTCAATAATCTTCTTGTTAACTCAGGTGAGAATGTTGATGAAGGCTGGAGATCATTATCAGCATATTTTATTAATCCCTGAGGAAATTATCTGGGTTACAGTAACAGACTAAACTAGATTAAACTTAAACAATACAATTTGTTACAGAGTTTACAAATGTAAGAAATAGCACTAATATATACATACACTCAATTATAAATATCAAGAATATTACAGAGGTGGAATATCATTTGAGTCTAACCTGTGAACTTTGTCATTTGTTATTTTACTGTAGAGTGTGTGCAAAAAGGCTGTAACTATTGCAGTGTTTACAGTGTGTTAGATGGAGGAGTTGTACAGGGAGATGGCCACAGGCAGGAATGACTTCCTGTGTCATTCAGTGGTGCATTATGGGTAATCTCTGTCTGTCACTGAGAGTGAATAGCCAGCATGCTGTGGAGTGGGTGGGAGGTATTATCCAGCATTGTTCTTATCTTGGACAATATTTGCCTCTACAACAACCTCCCAAAGGGAGTCCAGCTCCATCCCCACAACATCACTGGCCTTACAGATCAGTTTATTGAGTTTGTTGAGGTCTGTGACCCTCGACCTGCTGCCCCAGCATGCAACAGCATAGAGGATAGCACTGTCCACAACAGACTGAAAATCCTGAGCATTGTCCGACAGATGTTGAAGAACCTCAGAGACATCTCTGGTCCTTCCTGTAGAGCGCTGTGGTGTTTTTAACCCAGTCCAGTTTATTGTCTATGTGGACTCCAAGGTATTTATAGTTTGCCACAATGTCCACGTTGACCCACTGGATTGAAACAGGGGTTTCCTCATCTTCCTAAAGTCCACACCTCAGTCCACGCCCACACTAATAGGTTTTCATTTGAAAACGCATCTTTTTCTCTGCGTTTT
Source organism: Oreochromis niloticus (assembly GCF_001858045.2). Lineage (NCBI taxonomy): Eukaryota > Metazoa > Chordata > Actinopteri > Cichliformes > Cichlidae > Oreochromis > Oreochromis niloticus. The sequence goes on from NC_031984.2 coordinate 33,738,725, forward strand.
GGCCTCCCGTCCACTCTGAGACGGCGTTTTCGGTCAAGGACAACGCAGCGTTTTGAACGCCGTTTTCAAATCTCTCCGGGCTAGTGTGGACGTAGCCTCAATTCCTTGGTCTTTGCCATGTTGAGCTGCAGATGATTCTGCTCACACCACATGACAAAGAAGTCAACCACAGCCCGGTACTCTGACTCATCACCCTCACTGATGCATCCAACCAGAGTCATCAGGAAACTTCTGAAGATGGAGGTCTCTGTGCAGTGGCTCAAGTCTGTGGTGTAGACAGTGAAGAGGAAGGGGAGAGGACGGTCCCTTGTGCTGCTCTGGTGCTGCTGATTACCTTGTCAGACACACATTGTTGAAGACGCACATATTGTGGTCTTCCTGTCAGGTAATCAACAATCCAGGACACCAGAGAAGCATCCAACTGCATCGCTGTCAGGCCTGTGGTCCTGAGGGCCACTGGGACGTGGCGTCTTCGGTACAGGGACGAGGCATCCTCAGGTGCCCTGCTGTTGGTTGGCCTGAATCCAGTGATGGTTTTGATGCCACTCCACATCTCTCTCAGCTTCCTCCTGTACACTGTGTGCACAATTATTAGGCAAGTTGTATTTTTGAGGGTTAATTTCATTACTGAACAGCTGCAGCGCTCTCAGTCAATCCAAAATGTTAACGAACCTGAATGTTTAAGAAAGTAAAAGTGACATTTTGTCTTTCTTAAGAAAACATATATATATATATGTGTGTGTGTGTGTGTATATATGTGTGTGTGTGTGTGTTTATATGTATATGTGAGCACAACTATTAGTGTGCAGAATTTTTATGCAACTAAATGGGGAAAAAAAACATTTTCCCATCTCACTAGTTTATTTCCATCTGTTAAAGTGAGAATAATAAAACAACTCAAAATTGACATATAAACATTTTCAACATTTTCATGCGCCCCTGCCCATGGTTAATTTCTAGATAAACTCCTAAAGCTGGGCAAATACTCTGTGATTTTTTTTTTCAGTCGTGTTATTCAGCTCCTGCTCAAACTGTACGATTGAATCACAGGGGTTAGAAGTTTCCTTCCAAACTGGAAAGGCTACCTACAAGGAGAACAGCTTCACGCAAAGGAATCCCCGACCAGCTGATTAAGGTCATTCCGTTCAATTCAGTTTTATTTACACAGCGCCAAATCACAACAACAGTCGCCTCAAGGCGCTTTATATTGTAAGGTAGACCCTACAATAATAGATACAGAGAAAAACCCAACAATCATATGACCCCCTATGAGCAAGCACTTTGGCGACAGTGGGAAGGAAAAACTCCCTTTTAACAGGAAGAAACCTCCGGCAGAACCAGGCTCAGGGAGGGGCGGAGCCATCTGCTGTGATTGGTTGGGGTGAGAGAAGGAAGACAGGATAAAGACATGCTGTGGAAGAGAGACAGAGATTAATTATAAGTATGATTCAATGCAGAAGACGTCATTGGAAGCCTACAGCTTATATATTTCCATCAGTCTTAAGGTTTATTCCATCTGCCATTCACTCTCAGGAAACTGTAGTTGAGGATGTGTTCCCTGCTAGAGAAATGGAGGTGTGTCTTAATTCTGGGAGTGTGACTGCACCTCATACACTCCCCTTTAAGTTGTGTTACTGTTTGAATTCCTGCATTTCAAAGCGTTTGTTCTCATTTTCGTGCCCACACCCTGCTCTTTTGTTTCGGCTCAGTAGTACCTGGGATCTACCTGCTGTCAGAGGGCTGCCGTGAAGCTTTTCCCAAACTCTGGTCACAGACACAGATATTAGCTTCCAGCTGTTCTCTTTCTATAGACACTGACGACCTAAGTGAAGACACGGTTAAAAATAATACATTTACAGCCAGAAACAAAAGCCTGTTTCTGCAGCTAAATTATTTTCCTCCTTAAACTGAATGATGTTTTGATCGTTCTGTTTTTATAACTCAGCAGTTGGTGACATCACCACGTTGATGGGAAGGTGTGCAGACGCAGGCGGCTATACAGCCAACTTCTGCCTGGTCTGACCTGAAACCTCTTCAGGTCCCAGCTTTGCATACTAATGACTTATTCAGGGTTGTTGTAGCGAAATTGTGTTTATTTATTTGGCAGCACTAATTAGCAGATACCTTGGAAGGGTTTCACAGAGGTGTTGAATCTATCACACCAAACGTCTCTGAAACAGTTAGTCTGAACCTTGATTTAGTCCGGACTGTTTGCAGGCCTGACAGCAGGTCGGTGTAACTAATAAACTGACGCTGCTCGTAGGACAGGAACATAGTGACGTGTTCTGGTGTGTGCGTCCGTCAGGAGCTGGAAATGCTGAAGGAAGTGTCAGAAGCTTCTGAGTCCGTGAGCGAGGAGGTGAAGCAGCTTCAAACGCAGCCTCGCTACTGGAGCCGAGCAGAGAAGCACACGTTACGTAAGTCAGTTTAATACTCATATTTAGAGTTTCTTACATATTGTTTATTATTTGTTTCCTCTTTTTTCTCCACTAGCTGATCAACTGGAGAAGGTTATTGGGCGAATTGGAGGCTTTCTGTCTCAGCTTAGTTCATAACGTCATTCAGAGGGATGCACTCATCAGATTCAGCGAGGATGCTCTGGTGGTGTTAAGATGGAGACAGCACAGCTTGGACGTGTTTCACAGAGGTGTGAGGGACAGACGTGTGTGGTCACTGCAGTCAGACACCCTGTTTAATCTGAGCATGACTGACATGTTGTGTGAAACAAAGTGTTGGTGGGTCGAGAGTTTTTACATCGTTTTTTTGGAGAAATCATTGATGTCATTAAACATGTTGCTATGCTTCTTTGTTTCATGATGATTACTGAAACGGACCATTTTACACTCAGTGGTCACATCACATCTCACTGCAGTCGTGCTGGGAAATACTCCAGAGCAGAGTGGGAAGAAAGTATGTTCCCTACAGTTGGGGTGAAGGAAGCACCAGGCGTCGCAAAGACCAAAATCACTCATGTACTGTCTAATTATTAGGATTCAACTTCATCATTACACATGTATAAGTACAGGGTAACAAAGTACAGTATAAATACAGTGTAACCGGTGGACTGCTGAGTGTGCAGAGTTCCCGCTGTATTGAGCCTGTTCACGTCTTCATTAGTCCAAAGTTGAGGTCACCACAGAGAGCGAGGGCACAGTCTAGGTGCTCAGAGAGTAACAAACATGGAGGAATGAGGGGTCATCAGGGTCATATTTACTGCTTTTTAAATCTACTCTCCTGATCTGTAACTAAGTACTGTGAAGTTCATATTTATTGTTCTATATTTTGTTAAACACTTGACTACATGTTAAGAAAACAGAAATGAAAACATTGTTTATCACGCCACAATTATTAACAGTAGTTCAAAGGTCTTATTACATGAACGTGAGCTCAACTTGTCCTTGTTTTATATCTCATGTATATATGGCTTCAAGCTCATGTACAGTGGTGTGATTCAAATATTCAGCCTTCAGACCAGCAGCCACTCTATCTCACACAGTTCTACTCAGCCTGGGTGACAGAGAGCAGCTATCTCATCCACCCTGTTTACAAGAGGAGCCTTTCCAAAGACACTGGCTGAAACGAAAGCAGAGGGGAGCTAAACCAGTCTGTCCAGCTCGTACACCCAGTATGAGACTGGAACACATTCGAATAAATAAAAATCTAAAATCAGGAGCAGAGAAATGTTACTCTGGTCAAAGAGATTTAAAAACAGCTGAACTCTTCACTTTTGGTGAAATGTTGAAACTGGGGTTCTAATCACAGTTTTTAGGTTTTAAACTTTAAACTGGTCTGAATCCATCATAATGGGAACAAAAGGATAAAAAATCCCTTGTGAACCCAACAGAGCACCTCAGTAAAGGACGTATAATTCTTGTCATTGCTACAGGCAGGCTGGCACACTGAGTCGTGTTGATTCGTGTACAGCCATATTGAAAGACATTTGAGAAAGATGAGATACTCCAGTTAAAGGGCTCAAAGTTCTTGTATTATGAATGACACGAGTGTTGGAAAGTGACAGAGAGGCATGCAGTGGGAGTTGTTTAACAATCCTACAGGAGGAGCAGCCAGACCTGATCCTGTCTCCAGCCTCGAGCTTTTCTGCAGCCAGTATAGCACAGACTCCAGCAGCAGGAAGAAGAATGGCAGAGCACACGCTTAATGCAGAGGACATGGCTCTAAATAAACTGGGCGACATAGGTAAGCATCAAGCCCGTCTCGTCCTCTCTGCCCTCGGGGGCCACGGTGCTCGTAGCTGAAATGCCTAAAGTTTGTGTCGGCACATCATGAAGCTGTTACTGAAGGAAGCAGCAGAGTTGTATATGGAGTTATAGCTCGTGTGGGGAAAAACTTTTTATCCTGTCTTGTGGCAAACTGACCAAACTTCTGAAGCAAAAGTAAAGCTGTGGCTCTCTCCCCACCGATCATTTAGACATGGGGCTTTTTCATAGAACCAGGTGTAGCTTCGTTCTAGCAGGACTTTAGTCTCACCCACATGATGCTCTACATTTGTTTCTGAGGAGCCAAAAGAAAGGTGGATCAAAAAGGCTAAAACAGCTCATTTTTGACATTCGATGAACACAAAGGCCCAACGTGAGATAAATAAGGATCATGTTGAACTGTGATTCAATAATAAAATTAAGGTATTTGACGTGAGCTTAAGAAGTCTCTTTTAATCCCATCCTACTGATAAATTTAACAAAGACTGGGGCCGTGTGTCGTCTTAATGTCTTTGGCTTTTGTTATTCCTGATTTATTTATATGGTGAAGCTAGCGACGGGCAGTCTGAAAGTAACTATGTGTTCTCTTAATGCTCTGATCCACGTCAGGCGTGTGCAGGCTATGCTATAACAAAGATGACCTGTACAGTGATGAAAACTGAGAACGTCCAGGTGAACAGAACCAACCTTTTGGGATTTACTTGGATGTTTGAGCATGCAGCAGTAATCCCTGACATCACATCAGCCTCGAAGAACAATCAGAATGACAAAGTCACAAAAAACAAAAAGATTAATGATTCAGTTCAGTGTCACTTCATCATTATGCTGTTAAAGTCCATGATAACGGGGAGAGAAAATAGGAACGACCCCTCTCCAGCGTCTGTTCCACTCATCAGCTGTACAGAGAGCTGAATGATGGCTTTGGGGCTGAGACAGGGCTGCACCCCGGTGTGACGTCTCGCACCCTTGTGCTACACAGCTGGACTAAATGTCTCAGCTGGTTGAAACTTTCTCCCAGTATTTCTGAGATACAAGGTGGCTGTCACCTGGATTTATCAGCTCAGACACAGGACCAGTTCAACTCGTTCTCCACACATGTATGTTTTCAGGGACAAGTAACTAAACGCGTGTGGAAAAGGCGTGGACACGTGTGCAGAGACGTCACACTGTTAAAGAGAGGAGAAACATTGTGAAAGTTATTTGACTTTGCATTTGTGTTCCTGCTCTCATAACTAACCCGTCCTCTCACAGGCCCGGCCTAGAAAAGCACTCCGACCTATTGACATGAATCACTACGAGACTAAGAAGAGTGTGGCTCAGAGCATGTTGGACGTGGCCTTGCTCATGGCCAACTCGTCTCAGCTGAAGTCCGTCCTTTATGTGGGTCCGCAGTATCGTTTCTATGTCCCCCTCATCGTGCTGCTGTTCCTGTCCATCACGTTACAGGTCATAGTGGGGCTGCTGCTCGTCTTCATTGGCAAGTGACATCATTGACTTTATCTGAATGAAAATGGCTTAAAGAACAGCTGTGCTTCTCTCTGTCTTATTCCAGTTTGAGTGAAAAATGCTTTCAAAGTATTTTTAGAATAGAAAAGAATAAACCTTTATTATCCCACGGATGAGAAATGTGGGTGTTACAGTTCTTATAGCAATATAAAATATAAAAGGAAGACACAACGTGTTCCTATATACATAAGCAAGTGAAGTTCGTATATACAGGTAACGATGCACAGAGCCATGTATGAAATGTGCAGAGAACAAACAAGCTGGTGAGTAAGATGACCAGAGGATGTTGAGCTGCATTATAGAGTCTGACAGCCCCTCTCCAGGCTGAGACTGAGGTTAAAGATGTGGTAACCTCACAGAGTCGATCTGCACAGTCCCTCAACAGTCTGGTGCTGATTCCATCCGGACCTGTGGCCTTCCTGGTTTTCATCATCCTCAGCTGACTTCACACCTGGTCAGCTGTGCCGGAGAGGCTGCAGTGTGAGGTATGAGTGGGTGGTTCCTGATGACTCGCATGGGGGGAGGAGGCAGTGGAGTCGTTGAGGGAGAAAGGACGCAGGTGAGGTGCATCTGTTGTCCCTCGTGCTATGGGGAGCGGCGCTGCAGAGAGGTGAAGAGCTCTGGTGGATGGGGGAGGAAAGGGCTACGGAATCAAACCTGTTAAAGAACTGGTTCAATCTGTTAGCCCAAACCTGGACTCCAGGCTCCAGGTATGTATGAGGGAACCAGATGGACCACGTTATGGTCTGAGCGACCCAGTGGGGGGAGGGGTGATGATGTATTTGCATACAGCAAGTCCAGTCTTTTTTTTCCCCTGATAAAACAGTCCACATACTGGGTGAAAATATTGAAGAGTTGAGGACAAGGAAACATGATTGAAATCTCCAGAGATGAAAAGGAAGGCTTGGGGGTGTGATGGCTGCAGCTGGGACACTACTGTGTGGATTGTCTCGCATGCTGCTGCATGCAAAAGAGTCATCGGTTTAAAAAAAATAAGCCCTTCTAATTTTAAGTTGACACTAAAAGTGAATTGTATAAAGATGACCCAAGTAAAAAGGATGCAAAGGTTTTAGGGCAGTGGTGTCCAACTCCAGGCCTCGAGGGTCAGGGTCCTGCAGGTTTTAGATGTGTCCTTGATCCAACACAGCTGAATCAAATGGCTAAATGACCTCCTCAACATGTCTTGAAGTTCTCCAGAGGCCTGGTAACGAACTAATCATGTGATTCAGGTGTTTTGACCCAGGGTGAGATCTAAAACCTGCAGGACACCGGCCCTCGAGGCCTGGAGTTGCCCAAGCAACGACCAATCTTTATAAATAAAACAAATATATGAATTCATTAAAAAAAATAGAAGTTTCACATAATAAATGATCTCAATACAGTTTGCACACTTTGCAGATCCAAGCTTGTGCACTTAACTGTAACTCCCAGCAGTCACATGTATGACATGCCTGTTAGTGAGCTGCTGGTCTTAGCGTTGAGCATACAGGCTAAAGCATGTTAAGATGGACCACATGCCAGTATTTGCTCCTAATAAACAAAAATGAAGAGATGCGTCGTAGAACAGGACGCCGCCCCCTTGTGACCGTGGTCCAATGAGCCGTCCTTCGTGGGCGCTTGTATGTAGACCCAAACTAAAGTGTGCGTAGATGCTGCAGTCTTAATGTTCTTGGACATTTTTTACTGTGCCCGACAGTTTGGAAAATAAACATTTAGCTGAGCTAGATATCTGTGTCTTACCTACATTTGCCCCATGGATTTCTATTAGCTCATAGTTAACCTGAAAGACCACATACACCAGTTTGTGTATTAAAAGTTAACTCGTCAGAAAAAACAATCATTAATATTATATCCATAAAGTAGTATAAAACATGCATCTGTATCTGTTCATCTAATCCATAAATAACCTGATAACTCTGGTGGTCATCAGTGTAGCTAACTGCATCACTGTTTTGTGTGTCAGCAGTGAAGTACGATCTCAACGATGTGAGGAAACACGCCAAACTGAACAGAATGAAAAATGTAGCAACAGTCTTTGTCTTCTTCACGGTTCTCATCAACATCTTCATCACAGCGCTGGGATTTCAGGGCCATACTATCAGGTACTCCTTTTACAGAACACAGATTCTTTGTTTCACGGCGTCTCTTACTTTTGTAAACTTGATGTTTTTTCTTCCCAGCTCACCAGCCTCACCTGTTCCATCCGTACCAGAGCGTCCCCTCTGCCCATTGACCTGAACAGGACTGGTGGCATTTAGACCAGACTTTGGACCAAAGCACTGAAAGCTGCTGTGGCACAGAAGCCTTACCTCTGTGTGGGCTCCGTGTTCAAATTCAGACTTGTTTGGAGAAAAAAAAAAAGTTTTTTGAATGAACATAATGAAATGTTTTGTGACTGAGACTTCAGCGAGCTGTGGACCATCGAGTAGACCTCATCCTCGACAATTACAGGCCAGTCCTATCTTAAGATTACAGCTACAGACTGACAACCAAATAACTTTGTGGGAATTAACACTGCCTCATCTTCCTTTGGGTAGAGATGCCAATTCCTGAAATGCACATACTGGACATGGATACTCCAACATATTAAAAGCTTCTGTCGTATAAATATAACATGCTTTGTTTCTTTGGCAGTGTAAACTGCTGGTTCTTATTGTTTTAAATACACTTCATACTCTCCCATGTTAAAATATGTCTATGTAAAAAGGAGTATCAGTATTAGAAAGTAACTTTACTGCATGGTGTAAAACTGGGTTTCTGTGGATACTTTCTAGTTTGGTAGCAACTGTAAAATGGTAAATGGCTTGTATTTATATAGCGCCTTTATGGTCCCTAAGGACCCCAAAGCGCTTTACATATCCAGTCATTCACCCATTCACGCACACATTCACACACTGGTGATGGCAAGCTACGTTGTAGCCACAGCCACCCTGGGGCGCACTGACAGAGGCGAGGCTGCCGGACACTGGCGCCACCGGGCCCTCTGACCACCACCAGTAGGCAACGGGTGAAGTGTCTTGCCCAAGGACACAACGACCGAGACTGTCCGAGCCGGGGCTCGAACCGGCAACCTTCCGATTACAAGGCGAACTCCCAACTCTTGAGCCACAATCGCCCCAAGCTGCACACTCATCAAACCATCTTTGATATGTAGTGTGAATGTAACACCTCTTCATCTGGTTATGAGACTGCATAAATATTCAGTAATCTCGTTCCCACAATGTCACCAGCATCATTCACAGCAGGGCTGTTCTGGTTCTAAAACAGCTTTAATGTTCCCCAAAGAAACTGTACAACAGGAAACTATATATGTTTTTTTTGTTAAATAAAGTAGCAGTTTGGATTTTATTAGCTATCACTACAACCAATAGCTGCCCACTTGGCCTCACTTCCACTGACTCCAGAAGTCACCTGACCTCTGAAACAGTTTGTAACGTTTTAACAGAAAAATTAAACTGAAGCAGCCCGTTGAGAAGTAAAGACCATCCTAGAAGTTTATGCTGCAGTTCTGGTAAAAGAAATTCTAGACTTTTACTAACTTGTTAATCAGCACAGAATAACATGTATCTCAACTGATAATGAAGGCTCAACCCTCTCATCCAGATTTTTTCCACTTCTGTCTCCAGGAAAACCCAGCACACCAAAATGTGGAGCCACGGTGACTCTGTCCATCTTTTATTTAGCTCTAACCTGCTTAGGGCCTGTTTGTGTGGGTTTCTTATGGGAAGCTTGGTCCTCCCACAGCTCAAAGCTATGAATCTGTAACAGGTTTTATGCTGTATTTGATTCCACTTGCAATTTTAACCGCAATGTATTTATTATTTATGCATCTGTAGAAGTTTACTGACTCAATGGCGCCCTCTTTCAGAGGCAGTGGATAAAAGGCTGAGACGAGCCTGAGGTGGCTTGTAGAGCAGAACGCTGTATATCAGAGGTGGGGAACTCCAGGCCTCGAGGGCCGGTGTCCTGCAGGTTTTAGATGTGTCCTTGATCCAACACAGCTGATTTAAAAATAAATGACGACCTCAACATGTCCTGAAGTTCTCCAGAGGCCTGGGAATGAACTAATGATGTGATTCAGGTGTGTTGACCAAGGGTGAGATCTAAAACCTGCAGGACATCGGCCCTCGAGACGTTGAGTGGGAGACCCCTGGACTAATACCATGGGTGTTGGTGAGCTTTTTACTCTCCAGTGGTCTGTACCATACAGCAGACCATAGTTTTTATGGGTACAATTAAGTAAAAATAGTCCACAAGGCCCCAGCAGAAGGCTGTGGGCTGGGACACCTATCACAGCAGCCGTACCCTAATTCAATTAATCAGGTGGAGGAAAGATTAAAAGAAATGACCCTACTCTCTCTCTTTCTTTTTTTAAATAAAGATCAAAAACTATTAATAGAGGCCAAAATGGTTCGTAATGGTCTGCAAACATGCTTTTTATGCTATACAGCCGGATGTTTTACACGCGGCCTCGAGCAGCACTTAGAGGTCCTACAGTTTTTTGGCATTTCTTCATTTGGCTTCATTTTCAGATCCAGAAGGGCCCAAGCAGGGTGTGCTGGCACACAGTACTTTAAACCACATCATGGTCAGTGTGTCAGCGCAGCGTCCCATCTGCTGAGACATTCCAGTAACAGTCCAGCTCACTGACCATAACACAGAATCCATGTTACTGTCATTCTTAGCCTGCTGCTGTTTCTAGCCAGAAGAACATGGAAACATTAGATCACTAAGAAGTGGTCTATCAAGATAGCAACAAAAATGATGTCAGATATTCAGACATACGGTTTCTCGTAAAATGTCTTCATTACATTTTCTGATTTTTTTTATTTTTACAAAAAATACCTTTAATAATTTGTCTCGTTACATTTCTTGTCAGTTACATTTTATTAAGAGTTTAATTCTTTCTGCTTTACAGTTGCTAAGAAACTGTATTATTATTATTATTATTATTATTATTATTATTATTATTATTACACACTGTTACACTGACACACACTGTTTAGGAGTGATACTTTACAGAACAGCAGGAAGACGGCATTTTAGATTTAAAGTAACATTTTAAATCCTATGTAGCAGGTTTGGATAAACTGGACAGAGGCAGGTGTAAACTTGTTACACAGCGCTGTAATCAACTTGTCTACTTACACTGTAGACACAACGACTCAGTGTGAGTCCAGTGTTTTGAATCTTCTTCGCTTTTCTTTCTCTGGTGCTACATGACATGATTAAGTACATCTCATTACACACAAAACTCGGGTAAATAGAAAATAATAAAACGGACATTGATTAGAAGTGTAATTCAACAATTATATATAAGAAATTTATTTTTTTAAGAGATTAACGATCAGTTAGTGGGAGTAGTTTCTGACATTCCTACTGAAGATGGGCATCCTAATTAGATAAGGGTTATGGTATGCTGCAGCCCCCCGTGACCCTGAATTAGATAAGAAAAAGGATACATGGATGGCTTTAATGTTAGAGGAGCTAAAACAGATGTTTCAGACAGAAGATGAGCTGGGGAGCTGCACCAAAGGCCAGTAACAGATAAGTATTATTTTCAACTGTGAATCGTGTAAAATGACTCTAGCAGAGGAATAATAACTGCAACTGGAAATGATCTACAAGGTCAGTGCAGATATTACCTGACAGTCCCACTTTTTTTCTGTATTAACAATAACATAATCGACAGTATTACAGTTGTAAAAAATCAAAACTGGCTGGTCACTAGAAGCTTTGGCTTTAAAGTTGGACAGCAGAATGTGAAGCTACTGTAGCAGAGTCCAAGTAAAAAGTGGTGAAGCACAAAAATAGAGTCTCGATGTGACATCGATAGAACAATCCTTCCATCCAAAGGAAAATGATTCCCGAATGAACAACTTCCACTGTTCATCACACGATGTAGGCGTAGGCATAGTAGCACACAGCTGATAACACAGCTAAAGGCAGCAGCACCAGAATCATCTTCCACAGGCTTCCTGTGGACTTGTCTCCAGTGGGCTCCCCTGATCGTACAGATGTGTGATTGGTGGAGCTGTAGGTGACCTGCACGGCAGCCCTGAGGCACAAAGGAGAAGAGGTGGGTTAGACCCGGCTATAAACTCACGAGCTCAAACATGTGACTGCTTCATACTGCAGGATTCACTCTGTGTCAGCGTCTGGTCTCTCAACTCCATGTTGCTCAGTGCTTCGCTTCACCCTGTATGCAGGAACCACACAGTTCAATAGTTAATGTTCCAGCCAGCACTGGGTTTGTTTCACTGCACTACATTTATGATGCATTTTAGGGAAAGTACCGCTGGCTTTACCCTCAACGTGTCATCACCATTATGACTCTGAGCTGACAAGAACAGTGGATTTTATTAGCACACATAACAGATTTGCACTGGTAGTTAGCTGCATGCACGTTTTGGTTTAAGGAGGGCTGGGTATTAAAATGTTACCAAGTTCAATTAAACAAAATATCCTCAAACAAAGGTCAAGAACATGGTAAAGTCCCTCATGTGGAACACATGGCAGTAAGTACCCTCGCAGCTGCATCAGCGTCAGCAAACTAAAATAATGAAACGCTGCAGTTTGAGTTTCACATGTAAACCATCTCTCTGCTTCCCCGTCACTTCCTGGAGTTTTCCCATTTTCACATGTAAATGATTTGATTGGCTGAATAGCGTGTGTGTAGTGAGACACACACAACAAGAGACAAAGGAAAAAACTGCACAGATTAATATAACGTTAGTGTAAATACTAGAAAATCCAGCCTATCATCTTACAGTGTAAATCACAACACTGTACTAAGAAATGTGACTCTGCAGAGTTCTTACCTGCAGGTTAAGACTGACTGACATCTGGGTAAACAACAACGATCTGCCCTTTCAGGTTTACTTCCATGGTAGTGTAGACCATAACACAGATGAGGTGTGATAAGAACAGTGCAGTTTGGGAGAATTTCATAGAGGAAATAAAAGCACAGTGTTGTATGTGGGCGGTGCAAAATAATCAGCTTTAAACTATCCAACCGGAGTGGTGCATAAAGGCGTGCACGCTAGCCTGCAGGGCTAGCAAAGCAGCACTGCTAATGTCCCTCACACTGCTAGTGCTGCCCCATTACTTGGTAAGGCAAGGCAAGTTTATTTATATAGCACAATTCAACAACAAAGTGATTCAAAGTGCTTTACAGAGACATTAAAAACAAAAACAAATAAAAAGCATGATTTCAAATTGATTAAAACAAGCAAACAAACAAACAAACAAAGAAACAAAACAGTATATAAAATCAAAAATCAGAACAGTAGATAAAATCAGTAGTTAAAATGTAAGTTTTGAAATTTAAACTTAAGTGTGGATTTGGTGCTTTATTCAAATGCAGCTGAGAATAAGTGAGTCTTCAACCTGGATTTAAATAAACTGAGTGTTTCAGCTGATCTGAGGCTTTCTGGGAGTTTGTTCCAGATATATGGAGCATAAAAGCTGAATGCAGCTTCTCCGTGTCTGGTTCTGACTCTGGGGACTGATAACAGACCGGATCCAGATGACCTGAGGGATCTGGAAGGTTCATACTGGGTCAGGAGGTCACTGATGTATTTTGGTCCTAAACCATTCAGAGCTTTATAGACCAGCATCAGAACTTTACAGTCTATCCTCTGACGGACAGGCAGCCAGTGTAAAGACCTCAGAGCTGGACTGATGTGGTCCACTTTTTTGGTCTTAGTGAGGACTCGAGCAGCAGAGTTCTGAATGAGCTGTAGTTGTCTGACTGATTTTTTAGGTAGGGTAGACCAGTAAAGATGCTGTTACAGTAATCAAGCCTACTAAAGATGAATGCATGGACTAGTTTTTCCAGGTCCTGTTGAGACATCAGATCTTTTATCCTTGAAATATTCTTGAGGTGATAGTAAGCTGATTTTGTTATTGTCTTAATGTGTTTTTCTAAGTTTAGGTCTGCACCCATCACTACACCCAAATTTCTCGCCTGGTTTGTGGTTTTTAGGTGTATAGATTGGAGTTCTCTGGTGACCTGTAATCGTTTTTCTTTTGCACCAAAGACTATTACCTCAGTTTTATTTTTGTTTAGCTGGAGAAAATTGTGGCACAACCAGTCATTAATTTCCTCAATGCATTTACCAAGAGCCTGTACAGGGCCTCGGTCTCCTGGTGACATTGTGATATATATTTGTGTGTCATCTGCGTAGCTATGATAGTTTATTTTGTTGTTCTTTATAATCTGTGCCAGTGGGAGCATGTAAATGTTAAACAGAAGGGGTCCCAAGATGGAACCTTGGGGAACTCCACATGTGATACTTGTCTGCTCAGATGTGAAGTTACCTATTGATACAAAGTAATACTACACTAACCAATATTATTTAACCGTACACTGTCAGTTAAGTAAACCATATTTAACTTCTTTTTACAGTTAACACTGAATGTATATAACACTAATTATAGGCCAATCTCCAACCTTCCTTTCATATCAAAAATCCTTGAAAGAGTAGTTGTCAAACAGCTAACAGATCATCTGCAGAGGAATGGCTTATTTGAAGAGTTTCAGTCAGGTTTCAGAGCTCATCACAGCACAGAAACAGCTTTAGTGAAGGTTACAAATGATCTTCTTATGGCCTCTGACAGTGGACTCATCTCTGTGCTTGTCCTGCTAGACCTCAGTGCTGCGTTTGATACTGTTGACCATAATATCCTATTAGAGCGATTAGAACATGCTGTAGGTATTACAGGTACTGCACTGCAGTGGTTTGTATCATATCTATCTAATAGACTCCAATTTGTTCAAGTAAATGGAGAGTCCTCTTCACACACTAAGGTTAAATATGGTGTTCCACAGGGTTCAGTGCTAGGACCAATTCTATTTACATTATACATGCTTCCCTTAGGCAGCATCATTAGAAGACATAGCATAAATTTTCACTGCTATGCAGATGACACGCAGCTCTATCTATCCATGAAGCCAGGTAACACACACCAATTAGTGAAACTGCAGGAATGTCTTAAAGACATAAAGACCTGGATGGCCGCTAACTTTCTGCTTCTTAATTCAGATAAAACTGAGGTTATTGTACTCGGCCCTGAAAATCTTAGAACTATGGTATCTAAGCAGATTCTTACTCTGGATGGCATTACCTCGGCCTCCAGTAACACTGTGAGGAACCTTGGAGTCATTTTTGACCAGGACATGTCCTTCAATGCACATATTAAACAAATATGTAAGACTGCTTTCTTCCATTTGCGCAACATCTCTAAAATTAGAAATATCCTGTCTCAGAGTGATGCTGAAAAACTAGTTCATGCATTTATTACTTCCAGGCTGGACTACTGTAATTCTTTATTATCAGGATGTCCTAAAAACTCACTGAAAAGCCTTCAGCTGATCCAAAATGCTGCAGCAAGGGTACTGACAGGGACTAGAAAGAGAGAGCATATTTCTCCTGTTTTGGCTTCCCTTCATTGGCTTCCTGTTAAATCCAGAATTGAATTCAAAATCCTGCTCCTCACATACAAAGTCTTAAATAATCAGGCCCCATCTTATCTTAATGACCTTGTAGTACCATATCACCCCATTAGAGCACTTCGCTCTCGCTCTGCAGGCCTACTTGTTGTTCCTAGAGTATTTAAAAGTAGAATGGGAGGCAGAGCCTTCAGTTTTCAGGCCCCTCTTCTGTGGAACCAGCTTCCAGTTTGGATTCAGGAGACAGACACTATCTCTACTTTCAAGATTAGGCTTAAAACTTTCCTTTTTGCTAAAGCATATAGTTAGGGCTGGACCAGGTGACCCTGAATCCTCCCTTAGTTATGCTGCAATAGACGTAGGCTGCCGGGGATTCCCATGATGCATTGAGTTTTTCCCTTCCACTCACCTTTCTCACTCACTATGTGTTAATAGACCTCTCTGCATCGAATCATATCTGTTATTAATCTCTGTCTCTCTTCCACAGCATGTCTTTATCCTGTTTTCCTTCTTCACCCCAACCGGTCGCAGCAGATGGCCGCCCCTCCCTGAGCCTGGTTCTGCCGGAGGTTTCTTCCTGTTAAAAGGGAGTTTTTCCTTCCCACTGTCGCCAAAGTGCTTGCTCATAGGGGGTCATATGATTGTTGGGCTTTTCTCTGTATTTATTATTGTGCTATCTACTGTACAATATAAAGCGCCTTGAGGCGACTTTTGTTGTGATTTGGCGCTATATAAATAAAATTGAATTGAATTGAATTGAATTGAATGGAACGATGTTTGCTAACTGGGTATTAGTTGTTTGTAAACCAGTCTGGTGGTTGTTGGCAGGTTACAACTGGTGTTTGTAAATGGTTAGTAAAGAGGGTGGTGCATCGAGAACCACCGGGACCAGTCAAGGTGAATGTTGTTTACCCATGAATGCCACAAACCCACACTATCATTTTATGAGATTCATGTTTAGTTTAATCTGCTCCACTATAGTTTCATGTCCACATTTGTGCATGCACATGCATGCACCATGTTTGAAATGCACGTGTCAGCGGAGCGGCTTCATCGATCCATGATTGTCTCAGAGCACGAGAGGATCTTAAATTAGAGCCTCATCCAGATGCTCTAACCCAGGGGTGTCCAACTCCAGGCCTCGAGGGCCGGTGTCCTGCAGGTTTTAGATCTCACCCTGGGTCAGCACACCTGATTAGTTCATTACCAGGCCTCTGGAGAACTTCAGGACATGTTGAGGAGGTCATTTAGCCATTTAAATCAGCAGTGATGGATCAAGGACACATCTAAAACCTGCTGGACACCGGCCCTCGAGGCCTGGTGCTGGACACCGTGGCTCTAACCTCTCCTCAGCTGTGCGTTTGCTGCTGAAATAGTGTCGCTAGTGTTGTTTGTGGGGAAATGAAGACAGGCCTCCATGAGATCATTAAAGAGTCAAATTATAATCAAGGTAAACGTACTTTGCAGGTGATAATCTAAATAAACCCTCAACACCTCAGCCTCGCAGATCTCGACAAAACAACAGGTTGCTGCTCTTTTTCTGCTAACAGGTTAATCAGGATGTCGTGTTGCATCAGTGTCTTTAATGTGCCTTGTGATGTTCTGTGTGGGTTATAGCAGTACTCACGTGTTGGCAGAGCGCTTACGTGTAGCCTGTCGAAATGAAAGCAGGAGTAATTGTAAGATTATTGTAATTTTCCAGAGTAGAGGAGTTGGCACAAAAACAAAGGGGTAGGCAGACAATCAGGACTCACTGCACTGTGGTATGTGATGTAGGTAACTTCTTCCTCTGTAAAAAAAAACAATACGAAACACAAATCATGCAACTATTACCTCAAAGTTACACCTCCAAATCTGATCAGAGGACAGAAACAGGAGGAGCAGAGTGAGCCTGAGAGCGAGCTGCTGGGGCTGACCTCTTCATACAGACTAGTTATCATCACTGCTGCTGTTTCCATAACACTGACTGATTCAAACTTCAAATTCACAACTATGAAGGGAAGAGAGTCGGACTTCAGCACCAGATACCACAGTCTCCTGACTTTACTCAATCACCGTTTGTGTGTTTAAGATTGGAGCCAAATGAGCCCGATCCTTAGTATTCTTCACTCTGACTGAAACACTGACGGCTTCTGCCTCAGGCTGCTTCCTACCTTCCTCTCTGTAGTAGGTCTTATCAGAGGACGTCTTCACTGAAGCCTGCTCCATCGCCTTTCCAAGCTTGCTCTCATACAGATGCCGAGTGGAGCCTGTGTTCACACAAAAACACTTCTTCAGTATGTGAACAAAGTACAGACGCTTATTTAAATAGATGCTCGAATGAATGAATTAAAAGCAGTTTTTTGGTTGACGTGACCTTTTGTAATGAATGATTTTAATGTCACGTGGATCCATTTTTATGATGCAGTGTATCAGTTTCCACATATTGTCCACATATACCAAGCCAGACCTAACGTAGCGGTAGCCTCGCGTTATAAACTTCCAGTATGAAGGAAGTTTCCCGCAACATTTTTCCTCATGTCTCAGATGCAGAACAGCGCTCACGTGGATAATCTGCGTGTGTGGAAAACACTTCACGGAGCAAAGCTGCGATCCCTGTGTGTGTACTTACCCACGATGGGTCCATGTTTGATGCCATACTGAGAGAGCAAGTTGCCGAGCTCCTCATCGCTTTTCTCACTCAGAGACATCTGCAGACAGACAGACTCAGACATGCGCCACCCTGCGCTCCACCCTGCGCTCCAGCAGGGAAACAAACAGGCTACATTTCAAAGCCAAACTTTATCAGTCAACGTTTAAGACAGTCGTACATGTTGTAAAGCGTTTACTTCTTTGAGTCCCGTTAAAATGAGTTTCCTCGCAGAAACCGGACAGTTCCGAGAACTGACCTGGCGGCTTTTTGAGTCTCTCTCGAGCGTAAATCCACGCTGCCACAAAACAAATGAAAGCAGCGCATGAACAAAGCTGACGATAAAGTGGGCTAAATGTCACTCACCTTTGGAATAAGACGACGGCTGTGCTGCGTGAACTGAGACGAAGGAAAGTTGGGCACAGCAGTAAAGCTCACATGTGGGCGTAACTTCTCCAGAATTTGGAGACGTTAGGTTGGCACACCCACAGATCACTGCTGATCCTGCTAATCTGGCCTCGTTCTGTAACACGGTTACAAGTGCTTTGGTTTTAATCGAGTAATCAGCGCTCAGAGCGGATCCAACAGGGCCTTTGTCATCGGCAATCTGTGTAACATGATAGACATTCTCCATCCTTCCAGCCCGGGTCCTCTACCAGAGGCCTTGAGGGTCCTGCGCAGAATCTTGGCTGTTCCTGGGACTGTGCTCTTCAGAGACTGGGAGGGCTCCGATTACCACTGGGACCTTCACCCTCCACATCTTCTTGAGCTCTTCTCTGACCCCTTCTAAGCCATTTCATGTCATAAACTTTTGTCTTCTCTCTCATAGCTTGTGTTTTTTGTTGTTGTGAACTGGTGCTCTATTAATAAAACTGAAACAATGAAACAACCTTTCATTCTTTTCGTGTAAGTTTGTTCAGTGTATGACACGCATTTAGTGTCTATTTCACTCGTCTGTAAATTAATATCGGCTCCCTTGCATTAAGCTGGAGGGAAATAAAGACAACAGATGCTGAAAAATGGCCACTAAATGAAGTAAAGACATTGTGTGAATACATTTTTATTAGTGCTCTGTGTAAGACTTGATAAATATAACGCAGTACTGCAAGTCTCCTCTGCTGGAATGCATAAAAACGTGATTTTGTCTGGTACAACGGTAAAATGATCATCAAAGACTCTTTGATGTCTTAATCCAAACAAGAAAAACTTTAATGTTCATTACATTTTGATAAGAGACCAATTCTCTGCTGAGACAGAATCCTTTTCCACATTACATTTATGTCAAGTTTTCATGTAATCATGCAGAGTTGAATCACTCATCGCTCTGTGTCATCTCTCTAAGGCACTCCTTCAGGTTATCCACCCTTTCAGGTGGAGCCTTCTGTATGGTCTGCTCCAGCAGCCTCTGTGCTTGATCCAGTCCTCCAACCTTAGGGGCGTTCTGGCGGAAGAGGTAGCCGCAGAGCTGATTGTCATGGCAGTCCGGGGAAAGCAGGCCACACAGAAAGCGCAGGAACATGTCAAAGTGACCCAGTGGGTGGTTAAAGGTTCGCACCAACGCACACTGGATCAGGCCTGCGATGGATTTGGTTTGTTCTTTGGATGCAAAGATCTTGGGCATGTGCAAGATCCCAGAGTCCAGGACGTTCTTCTCCTCTGTGCGAAACATTGTGAAGACATACAAAGCAGCCATGAACTCCTGCAAGACGGAAGATAGAGCTTCTTAAAACTTGATCTCTACAACATACAAGTTTTTCACATTTTTGTGTATGTCACATAAAACAAACAAATGATTACAGCGGCTCCTCGTTTATCGCAGGAGTTACGTTCTAAGAGTAACCCACGATAGGTGAAATCCGCAAAGTAGCCAAATATATTTTTTACAGTTATTATAGATGTTTGAAGGCTGTAACACTCCTCACTACACACTTTATACACTCAGACAGGCACGAACATTTTCACACTTTTCTCGCTTGTTTAAACTCTCACAGTTCAAACCTTGGTAGGAAAATAAGTCCAGTATTATAGAATGAAACCAAACACAGCCACAGGAGCCTTTCAGGGTGCAAAACGTCTCGTCGACAGTGTTTGTTGGAGCGAACTTACAAACATACAGTACAGCACTTCAGAGTCACACTGCTAGCGATCAAAGATTTATATACATTTGACAAACTGAAGGCATTCTGTACTGTACAGGAGACACGGCATGAGATCGATTAACAATGGCCTACAGCCAATCAGGACGCAGAACACAATGCGATGTAAAAAACAAACAAACAAAAAAACCATGCAAAATTGCACAAAAAAAATCTGTGAAACAGCGAGGCAGCGAAAGCTGAACCGTGTTATAGCGAGGGACCGCTGTACTCAAAGTGGACCTGCTGCTTTTCCTTATGTTCTGTGTCCTGTTCCAAAGGCTCGACCAGTATATGTGCAACTAATCCCTGGACGTCAAAAGCTATTCTTGGATTTGCATGATGTCAGTGAAAGTGGACATCCTTGATATGGTTCTCTCAGTACAAAGCTCACATACTGTTCAAACCTTCTGTCTGTGAAGGACAGCCAATCAGAAAAGTTGGAATGTTTCATTTATGAAAGGATTCACTGTCCGGTCCTTGTTATTCCGAACTCCAGATCACACAAAACTGCTCCACTAAAGGCCAGAAATAAAATATGGACATGTTCCATTTCATTTCACACTCTTTCATCCCTTTTTAAAAAATCACATACAAATACTGTTTCTGTGGTTGGTGGTTTGATCCCTGGCTGCTCCAGGCTGCATCCCAAATGCCTTGGGAAAGATGCTAACCCCCAAGTTCAGATCTAATGCTCTGCTAACCACTCCCTGCTAATATGATACAAATAGAAATGTTGGGATCTACACACGGATGCTAGGGTAGCTGAAACAGACCCCTACATGTGAAGCGTATGTTTGATATATACTAGAAGAAGGTGTGTTAGTGTGTAAGATGCAATGCAGCTTGAGTTGTACTAGCTTCACTACCTTTATGGCAGAGTCTAAGGCTACGTTCACACTGCAGGTCTTAAGGCTCAATTCCCATTTTTTGATCAAATCCAATTGTTTTTATCTGGTTGTTCACACTACAAATAAAATGTGACAGCAAACGCGCTCTAGTGTGAACGGTTCACGGCCCTCAAAGCGGCCCGCATGCACAAAAGAAGACGTCACACACAACATGCTCTGTTTACGGAAGTAAAAATGGCGGCTACAGAGCTAGTAGGTGTTGTTGTAGCAGTCTATCAATTTCTGCACAGTTGTAACTAACAGAATTTTGACAAATTAATTAGAGAAAGAAGGACACTGAGAAAACAGAGAGCCCGTGCTTTAACAGTGGCCGCCATGCTGATAATTGGCGTCTGTCTTGTGTCAGTGACGTAAAAGACGGATTCAATGCGACATGACCGTTCACACAGCAGTCGCTTTCTAAAACATCAGATATGTATCAGATTCAGTACCACATACGAAAGTGACCCAGGTCGGATTTGTGCTGTCACAGTGTGACTGTGATACCATGACGGGATATGGGTCACATAGGGTCAGAAAGTCAGATTTGATGCACTTTCCCCTGCAGTGTGAACGTAGCCTTAGACAGTAAAGCTTACGGGAAGGTTGATGTCAGAGCAACAGGGACCTGTGAAGAGAGCTTATGTCAGGTCTGTTTGAAAAGAATAAGCATGAACATGTTTACCTGGAAGGTGAAGTGGATAAAGGAGTACACTGTCCTCCCATCGGCAGCTGGGGCGGGGAGCGCAGTGCACATGCCGCACAACACGGCCACCTCGTTCAACGTCAGGCTGTACTCCCTCACATCGTCTTCATAGAACACGCTGGTATCCTTCTCCAGCATTTTCAGGGCCATCCTTCCCAACTGTACCACCAGGTTCTTATCATCAGTGGACCATTTCTGAGTGCAAAGAGCACAAGAAGATAAAAACGAAGCACTGACACCGAACATAACTTTGCAGTTCCAGGGCGAATGTCTGTTCATTGGTCTTAATGGAAATAAACTGGAATTTGACTGTGTTTGATTTATTGCTCCTTTAAAGCTGGACTTTTTTGTTTCAACAGCTCTTCTTTTCACAGCAGCTGCGATGTCATCCACTCTGCTGCTTTAGGACAGCAGCGTACACCCCACAGTCATACATTAACACTCAGTGACCGACAGTATAGACAGTATATGAGCCCAGCACAGTTTCAAATGCCAGTCTGCATCCATGTGCTGCACAGAAACAAGCCCAGCATCAAAGTCATACTAAGGCTGTAACTTGGCCAGTTTAAAAACAAAGACAGTATATAAAAGATAGATGCATCCACTGTGACATCACTTCAGAAACTCGTGTAATACACGCTGTGGACAAAGTTGCTCTTTTTCTCCTAAAGCTAGCAAACTAGAGAGGCATTAGTCTGCAGCAGGACTGGAAGCTGTTTGGAAATGAAACACAGACACGTTACCAGCTCATTTTCTCTCTTGTCATAGTAAAACTGCAGCCTGCGATTCATCTGGACCATCAAAATGTTGACGTAGAACGGCGTCAGTCTGGGAGGATCCTTCCCGTAGCCCCGGTAACGGTAGCAACGCTCAAACACCGTGGCCACCATCCAGCAGACAAACGGGTGGCGAGCGGCCATGACAAGTGTGGGGAGGCGCTTAAAATGACACAAGATCTTTGCTCCCAGATCCGTATTGCTCTGCCAGCGATTCTTCAGGTAGGACTCTTTCATGTCATCGCTGCGGGCAAAGGGGGCAAACAGATTAACACACAGCACTGAAACTACATCACATGCACATAGCACGTCAGAAAGAATCAGCTGACATACTTGAAGCCCTGTATTTCTGTGACCGCATCGATGAACTTGGAAGGTATCTGTGAGACAGCCCCCCGTCTGCCCAGGATCCAGAGGCGGGCGCCGCGGAGCACAGTACCTCTGATGATGTTTACAACCAGGACGTCAGGATGTGCCGGAGTGTCGTTGTCATTTATGACTGAAGCATTCTGGAGACAAAAAAAGTAAACAGACAGATTTGAGTCAGCCACTTATATTAGCAGCCAGGTTTATTCCTACTGGCTAAAGCTGCTCAGTTACACAAACAAGATCGTCACAAGTACTTTACTCCATCTTCATTTAACCTCCTAGGACTTGACCTCCACATATGTGGACATCACATTTTTTAGACTTTAGAGCTTTTATTGTCATTGTGCGGTTTCTTGCACATTGAATTTTGGGTTGTCCAGACCACAATACTGAATGTTGCTCTACAAGGGCCTGATATCCACTTATGAGGACGTTATGCTGCCACTGTTCTATCCGAATTTAAAACGAATGTCCTCATATGTGGATCTGATTTTTCTCAGAAACAAAAATCAGGTAAGAAAAAACCCCCACATAATTCTTAGTTTTTACATTCATCAGGTCTCAATGACAGAGCTCAGGTCTTGGGAGGTTAATATAGCTGTGTCATGTCAGGATATCATTGCAAAAACAACGCCATGCGCTCCTAGCGCACACAATGACAAGACTCAAGCATTGTCTTCTTTGGGGAACATTAAAGATGTTTTAGAACCAGAACAGCCCTGCTGTGAATGATGCTGGTGACATTGTGGGAACGAGATTACTGAATATTTATGCAGTCTCATAACCAGATGAAGAGGTGTTACATTCACACTACATATCAAAGATGGTTTGATGAGTGTGCAGCTTGGGGCGATCGTGGCTCAAGAGTTGGGAGTTCGCCTTGTAATCGGAAGGTTGCCGGTTTGAGCCCCGGCTTGGACAGTCTCGGTTGTTGTGTCCTTGGGCAAGACACTTCACCCGTTGCCTACTGGTGGTGGTAGTCCTTAGGGACTAGAAAGCACTTTACAAATACAGGCCATTTACCATTTGGTGTGTGGTTGGAAGGAGGCGCTGTTCTGTTTAGTTAGTTAGTCTGAGGCAGCCTCACAGAATAAAAAGGGTTTTTCAATCAAATCTTTAAATATCCAAGTGTGTTTGTTTCCTTTATGTGACTTGAGCCAATGATGTTAATAACTCAGATATCAAAGTATGTGAATGGATGGGTTTACCTCCCAGTCCAAAGGACTCTGGTAACGATCAAATGAGTCCATTATGATGAGAAATTTACATTCGTCCTCTTCCAGGAAAGGCTTTACGTCTTTGCAGTCAGAATGAAAATATTCAATGATTTCCATGATGGACATCGTCTGAGAAGGAGGGAGGTGTTTGTTTCGCAGGACCCACAAAGATCTGAATGAAAGTTTGATGACAAACTGGATATCCTGGATAGAAAGAACAACAGAAAACCTTTTTGTTATGAGCATAACACAGGAACAGTAGCATTGCTCGTCTCTGCTGCAGCTGGAAAACCAAATATTGGCGACTCAGTGCTCAGGCTTTACACAGTATATAAGATGATAAAAAGGGACATGTAGACAAAATATTGTGTTATTATAAATATCAAACACATCTATAACTCACACTGGCTTTCATTTATGGAACGAGCTAATTACAGCCCCAAACCCAGCATTCAGGTGGATGAATGGATGGGTGACATACAAAAAGATCATTCCCCTTACAGCTGTTATCAGAGTGAAACGGACCGAGTGAAGCTGCTCCATCTGGGATTTCTGTGTTCTTTCAAAGTAACTGCTAATGTTCTTCAAGTGCTCGAGACTGGAAAATGGTTCAAACAGTGAGCTCCTGCTGGCCCTCAGAAATCTGGGGAGTGACCGTATAACCATGTGTTTATCCACAGCAGGGGTCCAACCCGAACGCTTTTTCTTATCAGGACTGGCCTGAGGCGCTCACTGGGTCAGGATACGCAGAATGTAAAGCATAAAGGCTCAGAGCAAAACATTAAAGCAAAAATGCTCCTTCACAGAACTCAGACTTCCCCACTCAGTAGCCCAGACTGACCCTGCTGTGGGTTTACTGAAGCTGTGATTTGTAAACATCTCACCTTATTGGCCCGCTGTTCGGCCCAATCCAGGCAGAATTTTCCCACACACACACTCATGCCAATTCCCGGAAGCCCTGTGGTCACCACCGTCCTCACCGGAGCGCCGTCATCTTTCTTTAGTCGGATCAGATTGTTCAGTCCAATAAAGGTGTCAGGGCTGGGGACCGGGACAGGGGACGGAGGTGGTCGTAAATCATGGGTGGGATAAATTCCTCCACAACCAGAGGTGGAAATCTCCGGCTCCACAAAGACCTTGTCTAGAAAGTTCTGCTTCCCAGCTTGAATCACTCCCTCACGGATGACTTGATGTTTTCTGAATAAAGCCTGCTGCAATCGGAAACGCATCAACGCTGTGTCGGAGAAAGATATGGAGGAAAGAAAGAAACATTCAGTCCTTCAGGTACATGTTGTCTAAATTCTGAGAGCTAAAATGAGATTATTGCCATCATTCAACAACACATCGCCTACAGGGGACGTACGAGGTTAAATCCAGTACGTCACACAATCTATCTACAAGTCAAGAAGCTTGCAGACAGAGCAGGGGTCTCCAACTCCAGGCCTCGAGGGCCGGCGTCCTGCAGGATTTAGATCTCACCTGGGTCAACACACCTGAGTCACATGATTAGTTCATTACCAGGCCTCTGGAGAACTTCAGGACATGTTGAGGAGGTCATTTAGCCATTTGAATCAGCTGTGATGGATCAAGGACACATCTAAAACCTGCAGGACACCGGCCCTCGAGGCCTGGGCTTGGACACCCCTGGGACAGAGGTCGGAGAATAGATGTTCGAGTGTCGGCAGACAGCAGGAGCATCATTGTTGCACATCGAGCTACAGCGACTTTCTTATTTGTGATGATTGGAGCAGCAGATGCCTTGTAATGGCCGAGGCATGAAAATATAAAATGTCGTTTCATTTTATACCCTTACATGAGTAACCCTGTTAGTATATGAATTGTTGAGCCATGGCCAAAAACATTTATATTGTCACTCTGACTAAAACAGTCTCATCTCTGACACAGCGATCGTCTTTTTGAAGTAATCCCATTGAGGCTTCCCAGAGCTGTTCCCTGAGATATTGGATGTCATTTGCCGTGAGGCATAAAACGCTCCGAGCACTTTGCCCCTTCTTGAAAACAGAGACATGAACATACTCTGCTGATGGTGCTGAAACCTCCTGAAAGCCCATCCACTGTCCGCTCACCTCTCTTACACTTGTTTGACAGCTCCTCTGCTTCTGGCTTCTTGTTGATATTTTCCAGACTCGTTATTGTGTGAGTCAGAGCTCGATCTTGTCCTGCAGAGCACAGTTTGCATCCAAAATAAAAGCAATAAGAATGTGTGACACAAGTGTCCATCACAGCATTGTACTATAAAACAACGACTGTTTCGGCTGTGAAATAAACTTTTACACCAAAATCCCTCCACAGCTGTAAAAGACTGGTTGGCAGCTGTTGCTCCTAAGCGTGGCCCAGCCAGTGATTAGGTTCAGGGGGGATCACTGTTCCACACGGAGACATGCTGGTTTGGATTTTTCCCCCATAAACACCTTCATTTACAAACTGCTGCTTTAGTTTACTTGTGTTGTCTGTGTTTGACATTTCAACTTGTTTGATGACTTGAAACATTTAAATGTGACAAACACACCAGAAAAAAGGAAATCAGGAAAGAGGCAAAGACTTTTCACATCACTGTAGGTGCCACAGCTGTGCTTCCTTACCGAGGACCTCCAACAGCCGGTCTACAAAGTCCAGGATGTCTCCATCGTGCATCTGGTTCAGCTTCAGGTCAGGCTCCCACTGATAAAACCACGACTTGAATTTCAGCATTTCTTCCCAGGACAGCTGGCTCAGAGTGCTCTGAATATTCTGCAAATAAAGAGCACCTTATGAAAACACAACTTGACACGCTTGTCTTGCTGAATGCTCACATACTCAAACCCATGAACATGATTTATCAATAAAACTTGTAACAAAACAGCAAAATTTTGTTCTGAAATGTGTCCATCGACTGCCAAATGGACTATCGGGATTTGTTTCATGTGTGCGCCCACTGCAGGAGCCTGCTCTGCAGGACTAAACTCTCAGGCGTGTTTTGGGCAGAAAGATGAAGTAACAGCAGAACAAGTGGAAAAGTCTAAAATGGACTAATTGGGTGTTTCAGGGTTTTCTGGCCCCGCAGTCCTCTGACTAATCCAGAGAAGCTTCATCTGTAGCGTTCTCTGTCTCTGTGTCAAAGCCAGCGTGTATGGGACAACTGTCACACACACCTGCAGCTGTGACCAATCACAGCCAAGATGTAATATGTCTTTATAACCTGAGGAAACTTGACGGCTGCTGTTTGTCATTTGGCACTGATCTTCATCACACTGGAAATGCAGACAAACGGACGTCTGAAGGAAAAGCTTCCTGACAGCAACAAGTTCCAAACACTTTGGACAGAAAATGGTGATTATACTGTGTTATTAAATGAAAATGCCTTTAGCGTGGACACCAAGCGATAGCTTCAGTAAAAACAGACAGGCTTTGTACCAACCCTAAAGATATGAGGCAGGTCCTGTTCTGGGTGTAGCCTGCCGGGCTGGCTGTTCTCGTCAGGCATTGGATCATCTGGTTCAATGGGCTCAGGCGGTTCTGGAGAATTAGTTATTAAATACTCATCTTCTTCCTCATCCTCTTCGTCTTCATAAAAGTCTTCCAGATCAACAGAGCTGGGAGGCAACCGGAAGCACAGGGCTAGAGTCAGAGGCTGCTGCAAACACTGTCCACAGACACACAGGACGCGTCCTACCTGACCCAACGCCTGATTTTTGTAAACACTGGTGAACAAAGTGTGGTGGATTTCTATAAATATAACTCTTTACTTCTTCTAATAATAACGACTCTCTGTAGTAATGTCATTTGTATAATGTTTGTCAACAACATTTGTTTTTTTAAGTATAATGTATTTGAAAAACAGAAGACAAACCAGCCCAGGTCCCTCGTCTGACGCATGTTAAACTGAAACAGTACATGTGAAAGAGTGTGTGTGCGTGTGTGTGTGCGTGTCACCTGGTCTCAATGACCACAGCTCCGGGCGGTTTGGTCTGCTGCGTGGTCATGGTGTACAGGGTTTCTGGAGACTCGGAGCGATCCTTGATCTGTATCCTGGCCAGTATGAAGAACAACAAGCTGTAACAGGCTGTATCATATCATCCACACCTGCCATCCTCTGTGACTCTAACAGGATATTCAAATGTACCAGATGAGCTGCTGTAAAATGACTGCCCTGGTTTCAAAAGCAGAAAAAGAATTATTGTCATTTCTGTGTTGTTGAGCATTGAAGCTTGTATATAAATTGATGTCATGTTTTCATTAGCAGGTGGCAGCGCCCCCTGCATAGAAACGGGCGGAGGTCCAATCCGCGACATTTTTTAAAAACTCTGTACTTCGTTAGCCTGTATTTAAACATGTGTGATGACAGTGAAGTTGAAGCCTAATCCTAACAGCAATGTAACTCTCCTGGATCAGTACAGCCGTGTTTAGCTGCACTGTCTTGTGCATCGTGCTGTCTGTGCAAACTTTCCTGCAGCTCAGACAGTGGACAGGCTTCATTTTTAATATGGGCAGTTAACTGTAACTCAGGGTGGCAGGCTAACTGTCCCAAAAAACACACAGCAAAGAGCAGAAGTCTACAGACTGAAACTTCAAATCAGATAAAACAGTCAGGACCAAGTACCCTGTCCCTGTGGGAGCTCTCGGTTCAGGCAGTTTTGCTACCACGTCTGCGGCTTCCTGCTTCTCTTCCACGTTGTCCTCCATGTCGTCACTCTCGCTCTTCATTGAACCGTAGCTGGATGGTGGCCTTTTCCACTTCTCTTTCTCCTCGTCCTCCTCATCCATCTCATCCTCTTTCAGGAAAATGCTGGGTGAAGGAAAAGAAAGTTTTAGTGTGCCCCTGACTGTTTCTTAAACATCATTCTTCTAACAGACATTCACTCATATATAGTTTTGGTTGTCTGGCTGTGACAGAGGGCTCTAAAGGTAAACGGTTGGCCCAGCTGGACATTTGTGAAAGCTGGGAAGGCTTAAATATCCACTAATCAAAACCCTCACGTGTCAGGACCATCAGCTGACACACAGTGGCCCCCAAACATGCTGTACTACAATCCCAAGGACCCCCGGCATAAACAAAGTAATATAGTGTGTGTGGTGAAGTGCAGGAGGAAGGCCAACAACCTTTGACTAAGGCCCAACACACAACAGCTACCTCTTCAGTCCATTACACCGGAGTCTATCACGCCTACAGGCCAGTGGTCACTCTTTCAGGTATGAGGACGTGCACACCTGGACAGGGAGGAACGCTCATGTAAAGGTCTGAATCCAAGCGGTGCCTAAGGTACATCTGTCACCATCTTACAATGCTGTGATTGCAGCCATTCCCCAACTCTCTGTGAATGGGACTCATGGCCATGGATCAGTGGTGATGATAGGTTGATGATAACAGCTCGTTGTTAGTCAGTGGTGGACGTTTTGGTCATTATGCAACTGTTTACAGGGTTGGAGAAACCTGCAGCCAGCTGAGGCTGAAGAAATCACTGAGATGACAGATGAAACATTTCTCCCACTGAAAATTCTGCATCAAGGTGTCTTGATGCATGCTCAGTCATCCAGGTAAGTAAATCCCAAATCCCTTTTGGGATTTACATCAAGACAAACAGAATCAACTATGTGGGACACTCGCTTTCAATTCAGCTCTTTGTGTGTTATATCTTTGCTGTACTCTGTGGGTGGCTGATGGACCAACAAGTGGGAGAAGCCCACAGACCGCTCCCTAATGACGGGGTCATCCCCATCGAGCAGCTTGCAGTGGGGATTTTGGAGTGCTCCACAGGAGCACGTTCGTGTTGGTTGAAGAGTGTCCATGGGCCAATACACACACAGACGCAGTCACTATATCACAGCTGAACCATAATTCCACCTTAAGAAAAAGAGAAGTGTAGTGTTCAGAGACTCTGCCAGGTGACAGATGTATGGAAACTACAGTGTCCATACAATAATCTACAAACGGTGCATCTTACTTCACACCAGAGTGCTCTTTGTCTTCTTAGCCACATGTTTTATGCAGGTCATATAAACCAGGACAACCAGTGAAATCACAAAAGGTGGAATTATCAAGGCCAAAGAACACACAGGGTCAGTCCTCACCATGAAGGTTAGAGGCAAGCCCTACATCACTCTGCACCTCATGCTGGTCTTAGAGGACACGGAGCAGGACTTGACAGAACCGTGCACACAGACCAGATGACTGGTTTGACTTATCACTGGTTCAGGACACAAACTTTTAATGAGACTGTGTGAGCAGTAGCTTCATTACCACACAGACAGCTTGGGATGTTCTGAGTTCTCCTTCCATCGTGCAGGTCAGCACTTATACACAGGTTCATGTGGTGGAACAGTGAGTTCCTCTGGATATATCCTGCACCCAAGCCCAGAGTCTCAGGCCTCAGGACAACACCAGGCCCCGGCAACTTCTATCAGGACAATTAACACAATCATTTTCCTTCAGCCTCCTGTCTTTTTTCTGAATTGCCACATTGCTTTCAGAAAGAAGCGCCTGCACTTACACGTTATTGTTTCGTTACTACATTATTCGCTCCCTCGTCAGCACTGACGCTTTGTGAGCCACTTTATGTTTTCCTCCTCTGTGTTTCAGATTTCCGTGACCAAAGCTAAACTCGCTCCATCACATCCCAACTGGCTCCAACTTAAACAAATGCATTCCTAAACCACTTGGATGGATTAAGACAGGTGATCAACAGAAGCAGACTGTATGAGAGCAGAGGGATATTTAGAGTAGGTTTAACAGCATTTTCAAATTCTAAATGTATGTGTAGCTTATGGCATTGAATGGAAAACGTGGTGCACATAAACATGATGTCACTACTTTGTTAGTACGGTGCTGCCCAGCATACAGTTGTGTTCCTTTGCAAAGGACGGCCCAGTGCATCCAGGTGCAACAAAGGGAGCAATGAACATGTTTCTGGAGCACTCACAGCTCTATGGCTGCCACGCACATACTGGATCCATGACACAGGGACACATGCAGGAAAAAGAAGTCTGACTGGAAATTCATAGGCTCAGTTTCAGCAAAGATGGCGGTTGGCCCACACCTGCCTCCCAAAGGTTAACAGCTGAAACGTGAAACATCAGCCAGTCACATTGACGTGACGTTTACTTCGTCACTGTAAGCGCGGATCTCACTTGCTTTCTTGAACTCTTGCCCCCCTGTGTCCACACAGCTGGATCACAGCATTTGGTGCATCTACACTGGGCTCTTTCTTTTCATTCGTCTCTGCTATGACAGGGAAAAGGTCAGGCAGGAAGAGGTGACTGACTCGCTGCATACCTGATAGTAATAAATGCGTATTAACACTTGAGTCGGAGCTAAGTGGTCTGTAGCGCACAGGGGGAGTAAACTACGAGGTCCCGTCGGAAACACTGCTTCTCTCCTGAAGTCACACACAAGCTGGGAAGATATTTGCAAATGACAACACCCACCTTTCAACTTCAGTGTCCGGGTCCATGTTTCCGGTTGGAGCAGACTGGCACGGCACGGCACGGAGCTTAGGCGGCTAAATGTTGCAGCACAGTTACTTTAACACGAAAACAAGCCGACCGGCCAGCCGCGCTCATTACGCTAATCGCTACCACTTCTAACTTTCGTTTTCGACTCGTTTCCTTCCGCGAGCAAAGTGCAACGCAAACATTAAGACTTCCGGGATAGCTTTTCGAAATAAAACCATGATCGTCGTTAGATATGAGTATATTTTAGAAAGCTACGTGTGTGTGAAAACAGACACCACGGGCAGTGCTCGGGGCTTTTCCTGCAATGTGTCCGGAACACCACAGCTGTAGACTGTGATGAATCCTGCCTTAGTTATGCTGCAATAGACGTAGGCTGCCGGGGATTCCCATGATGCATTGAGTTTTCCTTTCCAGTCACCTTTCTCACTCACTGTTGTGGATAGGCGTAGCTTTGGGTCACGTGGTGTCGGTGATAGTAATAGTGATTGCTATATCACCTGTTCACGGCCCGAGGGAATTTTTGTGAATGAGTGGGTGATGGGGGAAGTCGACTTTTGCTGACCACTCAAGCTTAGAATGTTTTTTGATCACTGTTTTTTCTACGGATTTTAAGGTTTTGATAACAAATAAAGGAGCTTTTAACCTGGAACTTTGACTTACGTTTTGAACAGCGGGCGTGTCAACATTATTCCCCTATTCAGCTGCTCGGCGACTCAAAGGCTTGACAGTCGCCAATACTCACTATGTGTTAATAGACCTCTCTGCACTGAATCATATCTGTTATTAATCTCTGTCTCTCTTCCACAGCATGTCTTTATCCTGTCTTCCTTCTCTCACCCCAACCGGTCGCAGCAGATGGCCCCGCCCCTCCCTGAGCCTGGTTCTGCTGGAGGTTTCTTCCTGTTAAAAGGGAGGTTTTCCTTCCCACTGTCGCCAAAGTGCTTGCTCATAGGGGGTCATATGATTGTTGGGTTTTTCTCTGTACCTATGAAGCGCCTTGAGGAGATTTTTGTTGTGATTTGGCGCTATATAAATAAAATTGAATTGAAATTTAATAGACCGCAGAGCTGCGCATCATCTTAATCACGGTCATAGAGCAGCTCAAAGGTTAGTTTAAGACATATTCGGGCTTCATAAGTCAGTCCATCCATCTAATCCATTTAATGCAGAACCTGGTTCAAAGAGCAGGTTTCACACACACACACATTGTATTATATTATATTTATATTTTATTCATTATTATTAGTATTTTTAATTAAAGTTAAAAAATAATCCCAAGGAGTAAAAAAAAATCGGATTAAATCAAAGAAATATTTCAATAACATAAGTATAACATTTATTTGTAACATTTAAAGCTATTGTTATTGCTCAACATGACAAACGTGGACCTGAGTGAGCTCATCTAAGAGAGATCCAGTGTTATGCTGTGAGAGAAGCACAGGGCCGCCTCCAGAAATATATGTGCAGCTTAAATAATGACCTTTTCAGTGTTCCAGGGTCTCCTCTAAAACAAATTCATTTTCAGGATTGTCTTACAATTACTGAAATATAATGAATA
Source organism: Oreochromis niloticus (assembly GCF_001858045.2). NCBI lineage: Eukaryota > Metazoa > Chordata > Actinopteri > Cichliformes > Cichlidae > Oreochromis > Oreochromis niloticus. The sequence goes on from NC_031984.2 coordinate 33,771,631, forward strand.
TACATGTTCAAGTGTACCAGTTCCTACTTTATTAGGCAGATCTGTAAAATAAAGTGTTGTCTGTACATAAGTAATTTATATCAGTTCTTTAGCAGGTCAATTCAAACATTATTTTCTGTTTATTTTCTATTGTTCTAATGTCCTCATAAACAAAGGACGGGCAAACTGTTAATGCATGAAAACACTGCAATACAAAAGTCCAAAGATGACTTTTTGCGGGGACTTTTCCAAGCCCAAGCAGGAAAACAAACTAAACAAAGGTGCAGCACAATGTCAAGGAATTGGCACATCTGAAGCCGTTAGACTTGTTTGGGAGAAATGTTTGTGCAACCACATTTTTAGCTGGTTTGTGGTACCATAGAGGATTCAGTTTTACCACCACAGTGTAAGACTGAAGTGAGCTTACAGCAGTCAACTACAGTACAGGCCCTCTTTTCTTTAGATCTGGCTTTCAATCAGCCAGACTTACTTGTTATTTTTGAAAGTGGTTTATAACAACTTATCCAGGCTTTCGTTTGCCTTTGAAAATTGACTTTTAACTGACTGCAGTTTAGTCTTTGTAACATTTCGTTTGCACGATATGCCACTTAACACTAACATATGAATGTAAACATAAAACGCACCAAGCTCAAGTGTCTGAATATAATGTAAAACTTAGCAAAGAACCAATTGTAGATTTTTCAGGCACTTTTGTTACAGCTGCCTGCTCAAGAATAAAAGATGGTCATACCATATTATTACCTTTCAAGCTAACAGTCGGAAGTGTACAGCTATATTTGCCTTACATGCTTTCCCCCCATTTGTTTGTACGTTTCAGTAAATTTCGGCACTTCCCAGTTTCAACAGCACAAAGCTGTCACGTGGTGCTGGTAGAGCCACCTGCGATGTTTACAGTGCCTTCTGCATGAATCCTTGTTTTCAAAAGAGTTTCAAACTTTATGAAGTTAAACTATCAGAAGAATGCAAGTAAACGGCTACGACGTAAGACCTCAAAGTATTTCGTTAGAGGTAAAAACAGGGCGTGGCTTTATTTTGGCATAAGACCACTTTGAACTACAAAATGGGAACCATAGTCAGCATCCAGTCTGTCCAACATTATTCAAGCTCGTTCTCGGCTTTTTCAAAATCATGTTACTTATTCTGATAGCTAGAAGAGACTACCGTTTTAGAAAAGTAAGCAATAAGAAACAATTTCTAACATTCATTTGACAATGTAAGGCCGCCTGGAGCGGACACCTTCAGTAAAATTCTGCTGAAACACTGCCACCATGTGGTGAAAGCTTTCCATGGGATTTTGGGGGATTAAAGGATAAGAATGGGTTAAAAGTATCAGTTTCCTGATTCAAATCAATTTTAGTTTGAATCTCATTTCGATCCATTAAATCCTGAATGTACTTTGCCAGAAACGCCAGAATCTCACCAAACTATTTTAAAAGCTAACCGGTTAAGTGATGACGTATGAACCCTGCTTCCAAACTGCTCTGCGTTTAAGGCTGATGTGTTTTTAACATGTAGTGATGGCCAAGTGAAGCTTTCTGAAGCACCGAAGCGTTTCAACACAGTCCTCTTTGGTGACATCTGGTGGCCAAAAGTGTGAATCGCAGCTTAAAACTCAAACTGCTTCATTATGATTGCCCGCTCCACAGAGCTGAACCGACAGCTTCTGTTTGATATGTTACATGCACTTTAATAAATCATGTTTTTTTTTTTCTTAAATGTGCCATGGTGTCTTCTCCTTTTGCTTGTGACTTTATAATATATATATTATAAAAAACAAAACAAAACAAAACACTAGATACAACGATGTGTTGTGCTGTGAGGTCCCTGCCTCCACGTGATTATGTAATTGACCAGTGGACAGGTATGTTTCTATATAATATGCTATAACTTCAATTATAACTGTAGGGAAAGCGTCCCCTCTTCCTGGCTCCATGTTGCACACTGGTTCGCTGTCTCTCACACAAAATCACCACCAATGATTCATTTCCTTTTAAACCACCGACTCAGTGATGTGCCAGATGACGCTTTGCACGGCCAATCGATTTTAAGGTGGTTATCTGCTACAAGAAGCCAGAAAAGGAAACTCTCCTTCCTGTTTTATCCTCAGTCACTTTGACACAGAGGCATCAGCTGTGATGAGGACTCCTCTGATGAAGTCAGTGTCAGCTGCTTTTTTTTTGTTTGTTTGTTTGTTTGTTTGTTTTTTTAAACACTACTTTGCCTCTCGCCCTAAGCGTGACAGTGATATGGATAAGAGGAAGAGAGATGATGATGTACAGAAATGAGACAACCATTAGAATGACAGAAAAATACTTAGACAACTTTATTGTGTATCAAAATACTGTCTTACAATCGTTTTTAAAGCCTTATTTTGGACAAGAATCTTTTTTGTTCAGAAACAAATTAGGCACAGAGCAGAGCTGGAAGGACAAAGGGAGGGGAGGAGGGAGGGGAAACGGGTGAGATCTAAAACACTGAGCAAAAACAAACATCTGTCCACTCACTGACACGATGAACCACGCCATCATCATCATCATCGTCATCAGCCCTTCTGTTAAGCACAACTTTGGAAACTTCCCTTTTTAACATACGAGGCAGTGAGCCACTGCAAACACGTTTCATGCCGGGGAATCGGGCTCTTTATCCAAGTTCTTACAACCTAATGGATATGGATGGCCAGTACTGGTGCCACGCTTTCCATAAACAAACAAAACCGAGGAAGTGGCATTTCCAGGCAGCGGTGTCGGGATGATGAGCAAGCTACTGTGAAATGCGTCTTCCCTACTACTAAGAACAGCAGTGGCTAAACCTGGATCACACTAGCAGCAGGTAAAACAGCTGGGTTAGTAACTGAGCATCATGAACACTCTGGTGTAATGAACAGACATGCGTGCATGTTCTCATAGAAGCTCATATCAGAGTGAATCCATTATTTACTGTGTGTATGTCAGAGTAGCTCCTCCAGTGTAAACAGTAACTTCCATCCAAAGCAGGGGGCCAGACTCTACTGGCGCTACACTAGCTTCTCATAAATCCACTGAAAATGGAAAATAGGCACGACTGACTGCTAGCTTACAGTAATAATGAAAAGGTGCGTCGTTCTCGTCCCCAAGTTTACTGAATGTGTTTAGCAGAAGAATGAAAACAGAAAATGGAGCAAATGACTGTAGATAAAGGAATATTCAATGCACTGAACTTTGAATGGAATTTTAAGATATCCAATCCTGGAATCTGGCTGAGGACAACACTGATGAAGTCATTGGGAACATGGGAGGGACGTGGAGCTGTAAACAATGATGGCTTAAACTGGAGAAAGTAGTTTTACAGTGGTACAATTCTCTAATTTGCAGAGCTGTATTTTTGTTCTTTTGTTTTTTTAAACTGTGATGTGGTAGGGGCTGCCGGGGATGTGCTCGTCGCCCCACTTCACCACCAGGATGTACTCTCCCTTTTCCTTGAGCTGGTAGCTCACGTTGTACATGCGGTTGCCCAGATGTTTCACAAGGATCTCCTCACATGGGACCTTAGGACCGTCCACGCCAACCAAGAGCATGTTACGACCTGCAAAAGATGATATCAGGTGAGTGATTGCATCAGATCAGAATCAGCCCCCAGAGCGTGTCCTGCAGAACCAGCCACGCTGCTGAAATGTGTGCAGAATTCCTCCATTGTTCCGTTGCTAAAACAAGCACAGCCTTTCCTCGGAGACGAGTCCTGACAACAGCTTCACCAAACTACCATCGCTGAGTGCTGGCAGGACAATGGGCCTTCCTTCAGATGTCCATTTGCAGGAACAGATTAAATGTCAAGTGAAAGCAGCTCATATGAAAGCTGCCACACAGCAGGATTTTCTAAGGTCATACTTACGACTTTCCCACAAAATACAACATCTGATCCTGAGGATCGCTCTGACCTGTGTTTTGTTCATGCATATCCTAGCTTTACACACCTGCTTTGCTGCAGTCAACACTGAAGTTGTTCTTCTGACCAATGAAGCCCTTTGTCAGGCCCGGCCCCTTAGCCACAACCTTGCTGGCATCGGATTGGATAGGAGTGCCCTGCTGAGAACAGCTGATGGCACGGGTCACAGGGTCTACAGTAACAGAGGAGGTTTCATGCATACTGTGGCTGGACACAAGCTTGGAACCTAGAAGACGGAGAGGAAGAGGAGTGCGAGTTAAGGTACCGAAGCTATTTCAGTATTTTACATTTAATAAAATTATGATGATAATATTCCTCCTCACCGGTGATCTTGGCCTTGAAGGGGCTTCCCACAATGTGGTAAGGACCGCCGTACTTGATGGAGATGAGATAGTTGCCGGGTGCCATCGGGGTGTACGTGACCCTGTAACCCTCGGGACACTCCACACAGTCCATCTTCACCTTGGAAGGCCCGTCGATGGTGACCGCTAAAGCCCCGGGGCCTGCGTTGCTCGTGTTCACCACAAATTCACATGATGTTCCTGGAGATAAATGACACATGACAGGCAGGATATAGGACATCAAACAGGCAAAGAAATTTCATTCATTTGCACTCAGGGTGAAGAGCTACCTGTGGTGCCTCCCTCCAGTCCTGGTCCGTATGCAGACACCATCCCAGGGTCTCCGGCCTGGCCGGTCTCTCCGACTCGAATCTTGAATGGACTACCGGGGATGTGACTTCCATTGAACTTCACATCAATCAGATAGAGACCATTCTCTCTGGGGATAAACCTGACTGCATATTTATCTAGACAAACAGAAGGTACATCAGTCTAACGCGTCACATCAGCTTAGCGAGTGCTTTGGATGGGTTAGGATTGGTTTTCCTGAGGTTACCTTGGTCAATCTCAGTGACGCAGCACTCCTCCAGTGCTCCTGACGGGCTGTGGACCTTGGCATCAATCGCACCCTTTGCTCCGTTAAGGCTGACAGCGAATGACGCTGGTTGGTTCACCTTCAGACCCGATTCCTGCTCAACAACACACTCACAGAATCAAACACTGCATCGAAGGACAAAATGAACCCCCATGCCTCTCCTGCCCACAGCAAGTTAGCAAAATGTCACCACATCATAACCACCACTCATTTAGCTTACCTGAAGTCGCTAACAAGGCTAAAGAGGAGGGCTGTGCAGTGAAAAGGTGTGCGTGTATCATATTTTTGCTTGTGTCAGTGCACGTCTGTGTGCACATGAAGACTGACAAAAGAATGTTTCTAGTAGGTGGTCTGACCATTCATTTTATAAATATATTTGAGAACGCTCGATATGCTTTCAGTGAGCAGCAGGTACTTTGGAGTCGTGCTACCAGAACAACAAAGGCTACGTCCACAGTGTCTTTGTCATCACTGCATACATGCGTGATACCAAGGCCTGTGTGATGATGCAACACTGACACATGGCTCTATGGGTGAATGAAGGAAGAACAGCCCATGTTAAACCTCTTTAACCCTTTAGCGCCCACAAGACTTTCAGAGACGAGAGGCTGTTGGGAGCCTTTAGAATGAGGCACGAGAAACACACACAGTCCTTTCGTATCCCAGAAGCCCTTGCACTGCCCAGCAATGCAGCAGCAGCCGATGGTGATCGTTCGTCTCTACCTCTGCTACCAGTGCATGCAAAACAAACCACTACACCTGACTTGCTGTCAGAGGTATCCACGCTCAAAATGTCATAAAACAAAAACTCAACACCATCACTGAGCTGCTACAGTAAAAAGAAATAAAAGGCTGGTCTCTTTACATGTGATCTAGCAAAAAAGTCACCAACAATCTGCTGCTGCAATGCGGTGTACTGTGGCCTGGTGGTGTGCGCATACGGATGTGTGCGTGTCTCAGAGCCTCACCTGAAGACTGGCAACAGTAAGTCGGCGGGCATCGTCTGACGGCGAAGCCACGGGGACGATGAAGGGGCTGTCGGGGATGTGCTCGTCGTTGAAGCGGATCGACACCTCGTAGTCACCTACACGGGGAACCGTCAGAGAGTCAGTGAAAGTGTCACTCAAGTACAAAATGGTGACAGGACGTCTCACACATACATAAAATATGAGGACCAGGGTCAGCCTACGACTAAAGCATAAAACCACGCTATAAACTAGAAATGTGATTCAGTGTGCAGCACAGCCTCCGTTTCTTCTCACCAGGCTCCTGCACGATGTAGGAAACCCCACTGGAGCCGTCCTTGCGGTCCTCAAAGGCGATTTCGGCCTTGCTCGGCCCCTCCACAGCAATACTGAGCCCTCCGGCCCCAGCCTCCCGCGTCCAGATGCTGAACTCAGCTACACACAAGCGCCAAAACAGAGTCAGCTGTACAGTGTAAAATTACACACTGGATTCTGCACACACACAACCCAGACACCACACCAACCTGGTACTCCAGCCTCCGCTCTCTCCAGGCCTGGCCCTCCAGCACGCACTTTATGAGCTCCACCCTCACCCAGGGGGCCGACAGTGAATTGGAACGGGCTCCCAGGCACATGCACGCCGTTGTATTTCACACACACGGTATGCACACCGGTCTCAGTGGGCACAAAACGAATGCAGTAGGTGTTATTCTCTCCCTCCATGATGTCAGCCTTGTGAACCTGACCAGAGGGGCTGGTCACCTGAGCAGTCATGTCCGCTATGCTGATCTCTGAGGACGCACAGACGTAGACATACAAACATGAGGATCACCTAGCGTCAGCTGCATAAGAGAACCTAACCGTGAGAAGGCTGTAACCTCCCCCGTTGGACCCTCGAGCACAGATGGAGAATTACATACGAGTTCCTGCTCATCTCACCTGGGATCTTCAGGCTCAGGTCACACTGGCTGCCAACGTTTGCAACCGATGCTGCCCTCTTCTTCCTGGTGATGCTCTCCTTCATTCTGCCCTCCCCTGTTACTTTCACTGTGAAAGCACTTCCTGTGTGTACACATGAACAAATTCACTTTTAAAAACCAAAACCAACACATGTCCCTCCTCTGTAATCCGACTGTTTCCTGTAAGCACCTGGCACATGTTGGTCAGCAAACTTGATGTTGATGATGTAATTTCCTGGTTCAGTGGGGCAGTAGGTGACCTTGCAGGTGCCATCCTCCTGGTCCTCAGTGTTAATGTCCACTTTGCTGGGGCCTTCAATGGAAAGGCTCAGGCCACCGTAGCCTAATGCATCAAAGATGAGCATGACAAATATGAATGTGTAAAAATAAAATGACAGTATCTATACTTTCACTGAGCATATACCTGCATCACGAGTGTCGATGATGAACTCTGCAGGCTCAAACGTCCTGGCCTCGCTCAGCCCCGGTCCACTCACACGCACACGGCTCGCGTCACCAATCTCTGATTGCTTGATCATTACAGAAATTGGGCTGCTGGGAATATGACGACCGTTCTTCTTGATGTTAACAAGGTGCTCGCCAATCTCCTTGGGAACAAAGGAGATTCCTAAGACAGACAGACAGGAGGGTTAACAATGCGCCAACCAGCATGCAGCCTGTTTCAGCCCCCCCGTCTTACTTAGGGAACCATAAAATAATTGGATTCTGATGACTCATTGTTTAGCAAACTTATCAGACGGACACTCACCAACGTGACCGTTACGCAGCATCTTCAGCAGGCAGGGCTCCTCTCGCCCTGAGGGTGTTGTAAGAGAGGCTGTCAGCTGGCTGAGGTCGAGCTCTCCAATGTCCAGTGGAATATCTGCAGCCGAGCCCACCTTCAGATGGGACATCCTCATGGAATCGTCACCTAGAGATGCAGCAGTGATTGTTACAGCACACGCTAATGGCATAAATGCACTTCTACCATATTGTGGGGGTGTGTGGGAAGGGGTGGAGCAGTGGGTTCAGGGGAGGCCGACCCACACACCTGACCAGAGGAGAGGGTGGTGTGAGTGCTACAGGAGCAGTTGGAAAGCCAACAGCAGCAATGTTGTCGGCTCACACACGCATCCTTACTAAATTAACTGGATTTTTATCATTTCAGTTTGGGCGTCTGATTAAAATGTTTCCAGGCATGTAGTCTTGGAACATCTCCGGATCCCGCAGGAAGGGATGGAGGAACTATGTTACTGTAGTGTTTGGGCTGCATGGATGTCTACATTGATGTAGAAAGACAGTTACCAGTAATCCTAGCAGAGAAGGGGCTGCCTGGGATGTGTTTGTCATTGTATTTAACAAGGATGCTGTAGTCTCCCGGCAGCACTGGCAGGTAAGACACGGTGCAGGTTCCGTCCTGGTTGTCCACACAGCTGATGTCAGCCTTGGACGGACCCTCGATGGCCAGAGACAAACCACCTACAAAGATGATCAGCCGGCATCACATGTGTTCAAATCCGAGGAGGAGGCAGGTAAGTCATAGCCAGTATAATTGCACTCCACAGGTGTGACTGTTACCTACCTTCTCCAGCATCTTTGGTGTTAACAGTAAAGACGGCTGGCTTGTTGACAGTCCCGTGGATAAGGCCAGGCCCATAGGCACTGACATTACCACTGTTCATGTAATCCACGTAGAACTGCAAGGGACTTCCTGTTGGCAAAGAGTGGTTAGTGTCGCACGTCCAAACCATTTTCTCAGTGCACTTTAGTGCCCACAGTCCTAAATGTGTGCACATACCAGGGATGTGGATGCCGTCATATTTGATGTCCATCTCGTGCAGCCCGGCCTCTGTGGGAGCGTACTTGACAGTAACCGTGCCATCTTTGTTGTCTGTGATGTCAGGCTTAGCCACTTTGCCCGATGGCATTCGGACCTCACCTGAAGCAGAGGACAACACAATGACACTCACATCATTATGACCAAACTATGTGCTAGAAAGGAGACCGTTACCTGTGATCTCTCCTTTCTGGATGGTGAATGGAATCACCAGGTCAAACGGTCTCAGACTTGCCACATCCAGCCCGTTCATTCCCATTGGTCGGTCTGTTGCCTGAGAGACACGCAAGTGCACCAGTCAGATCACAGGTTGTTAAGGGATCGTGACAACAGTTCTGGTTACAGTGACAACATGTCAGACAAAATGAACATAGTGCGGGATGGAAGAGGAAAACGGCAACAATGAACAGAGGATGAGACGATAAGATGGAATAATGGTGACCGTGGTCAGGATGATGGTACGGACAAGCTGCAAGAGCAGGATGGGGACAAAACATCGGAAAGCCATTTTGAAAAACGTGGAGTAGCTGCGACGGCCAAATTTAGGATTTTCAAAATGGCCTTTTTTCCCTCTGAAGCCAGGTCGACATGGAGCACTGTCCACAAGGGCTGCATAATGCTTCAGTAAATATATAATTTGGTCCCATGCTATGAAGGAAACAGCTGATACAGTAGGTTTTGGACCTGGAACTTTTAACATTATGCAGCTCTGCTGAACCATGTGTCCATGTGTCCCTGGCATCCTGTTTGGAGAGAGAAACGAGAGAAAGCACCCTCTCAGTGATGAAACACCTGCAATGAGACACAGCAGACAATGATGAAAGGAGACCATGTGCGCCATAGACGACAAAGGGACAACAGGGAGAAGCAAAACTGAAGCCGAGAAGGCCGAGAGACTGGAGGCTGAGGATTTAGATACCCAGGGCTGTTGAGTGTAGTACTGGGGCATTTGGCTCTGTTGCATGAGCTGGTCTGATGGAGCTCCTTCCAGTGCCTGGAGGGTGTAGGTAGGGATGATGGAGGGAATTGAGAGAGTGAAAAAGATAAGGCATTGAAGCGGATTAAAACGGCAGTCAAAGTGATTTAGAGAAACGGCTGCTGCTGTCAGGACCAAAGCCTCTGTAGGGGAAAGCAGTTGAAAGGATCTGTGGTCCAGGGCTCTCGTAAACCTGTAACTGCTGGTAAACAACCAGCTCAGTAGTTACTGCACCGAGGAGCAACGCAAACACTCTGCATCAACTTTGACTTGTAATTCTTGCCACGTCTACATCAGCTGCTGCTCATTTGAATTTAAAATCTGTCCTCATACAGGCCCCGCTCCTCTATACCGTCTTACTGACACTCCACTGAGAAGTACTCAGTCAGTATGAAGGGGCTGAGCAATACTAAATGAAACCAATACAGCCGTGACAAAGCTGCACCTCCTCATTGTCCTATAAAGCTCCCACGTCCACCTTTACAGCAGGAAAAACAGAACGTGCTTACACTCTGCCCATGCTGACCAAAGCTGCTTTTTGTACCCACTTCCACTGCAACACAACATGTGTGACTTTAAAAGATATTATATCAGGGCTTTGGCCTCTCGGACTGCGTATGAGTTTACTTCAGTCGGTGGCATTTGTCACTCTTATTAGCACCAGGGCTCGACGCCAACTCATCAGGAGCGCAGAGCGCACAACCTTTGAAAAGTTTCTGTCAACACATTTCAGGCAGTTTGTCCAGAGTTTGAGTCATTCTGCACTCCAGATGGGTTAATTGCATTAGAATAAATTTAATCGTGATGACGGATTAATCCACGTTAATGCTGACAGCCCTTATTAGTACTTAAATTGGTTGCCTAGAATTTGAGGACAGTTTATCTTGGGCCCACTTCCTGTCGGTTATCTTGCCCATACTAGTTTCATGTCAGTGACTTTGTTTTCTCACGTCACCAGCTGCAGCCTGCTTTCACTGTGGATGCAGCTTAAGACTCACAACACTGCTTCTCTAAGTTGAGGGTCATTCTTGGTAACTGTACTCGGACACTGAAAACTCAGTTTTCATGAAATTCTAGCAGAGCAGGGACGCAGGGTAACACGTGCAGATCACTCACCGTGACTTGGAACGGACTGTTAGGGATGTGCTCCCCTCCAAAGCGGACGCAGATCACATACTCGCCAGGCTGTGGCGCCGTGTAGAAGATGTCGAATGTGCCGTCCTCATTTTCAACCACGTCCACGTCAAGCTCCGCCCCCTCTGGCGTGCAAACGCTGCACGTCACCTTGCCTTTTCCGGCAGCCTTGGCGTCCACCGTGATAACCGTCTGTTCGCCAATCTGGATAGTTGGGCCAACACCGGCACCTTCAGATAAATGCATTTTATGATTATTTTTATCGTCATTTTTGCAAGTCGTTTCTTACACAGACACAAACGCACTGCCTGTCACAGACGCAACATTCAGCATGCACAGTCCACAACCATAAGACCAGGTTAAAGTTGAATGAAATCTAGTCATGTTATTACCATCGCTCACATATTGTTACCAAAAACCGTTACAGTTTCCATGTATGAACAGAAAGCTAGATTAGCCAGAGTGCCATTCCATCATGCCTTCCTACCTACTCTGTTAGTCCATTAGTTTGTCCAATATAAAATAGAAATGGAGACACGCAGTTATGAGAGAGGAAGCGTAAGATGAGATGGAAGGGGAAATAAATGATCTGGGAAAGTGAAATGAAGAGAAGCAAAAGGATGGGATGTCCTGTTGAAAGCCGGTGCCACTATCCTCCATGCTGAGAAAAAAAAGACAACAGAGAAGGTCCTCTACATGATAAAATGGTTCAGAAGGCTTACCTAAACCGTGACCGCCGATTGAGACTGAAAGTAGGAACGGTGAGAAGCGAGGGAGCCAGAGAAAAGTGACAAATAAAAGACAGTCAGGTGGGGTGGAGGTGACGGGTGGCAATAACTGTGCTCCAAACAGTTGGATGAAACAAACGGTGGTGGAGTGTGAAGCGGGGCGGAGGGGGTGGTGTGTGTGTCTGTGTATGTGTCTGTGTCTGTCTGGCCAGGGCTGAGTGAGGAGTGTGCAGGATGCAACTGAGGAGCACAGCGTGAGGAATGCCACATACCAATGCACAGAAAACTGATGCGATATGAGCAGCAGGTACACTGAGAGCAGCTCCAGATCACATGACCTCTGTCAAACCACTCACAAAATCATGTGTGGAGCCAAATGTCCGTGAGCCCTCAGGTGTGGGTGGGTAGGACTTTCAACCGTTGCCATTGTCAAACACGTAATTAACCAAAGAGAGTACCTCATTCATTGTATGTTTGACTAGAATTCATAAACAACAAAAACAGGATTTCTATCATCTGAGCCCAAACTCAACAGCACAGAGCTCACTGATGTCATGGATCAGGTGACTTAAAGGGCCGTTTTCAAAGTCAACTAAAAGCAACCAAAGCAGGTACTCCTACATGGCTGTTGGAAAACATTCAAGCTTCACTTTCAGAACCAGAAGCTCTGCATGTGATTACAGCCGACTGCTTAAACTGGAACTTCCTCAACACTCGACTTTAAAAAAAACAAAAAAAAAAAAAAAACAGATCCTGACTCTTCATGCTGAGCTGTTCCAGCCTGCAGTTTAGGAAACCCTGGATGCTGTGCTTGTTCCAGGCACAAACTCCTCCTCATTTAGACCCTGGACAGCACAAGAAGTCTACAAGGTCATTTCATATCACTAACCCAGCCACCTGTCCTGGCTGAGAAACACCTACTCGTGTTCTGTAGACACACAAGTATTTACCCATTTGTAAATCTGCACGTCTCAAAGAACTGTGCAACATTTTCTGATATATGTAATCCTGTACGAGCAACTATGGATTCCTGCAGGAGAGAGGAGAGAAATGTTTTGTGGCTCTGAGTAAAACCCCTTTGACCTCTCCTGGCTGCAGGAACTCTGGATGTTAATAGCAACATGTGGAAATGTGGGGGCATATACTGTTGATAACAATCAGATATGTTGGAAATCATTGTGTATCAGTATTCTACACAATATGTTTTACTAATTATTCCTGCTGAGACGAGAAACTGATCAGCAGTACAGCCGACTGAGCCGAGTTGGTAGAGTAAAACCAAACGTCTATGACTGCAGCAGCCCGTCCTGGACATACCTGTGACGGTGCACTTGCTGGCATCTCCGGTGGGCAGAGCCCTGATTCGGTAGGGTGAATAAGGGATCTCGTCTCCTCCGTACTTTATGAGAATTGTGTATCTGCCAGTCATGTCTGGCACATAAGACACCAGGTAGGTCCCATCATGGTTGTCACGGATATTTGCCTTCTTGGGCTTCCCCTCTGGGTCCTTCAGGAGAAAACAAAGCGTTAGCTAAACATCGCAGCTCTGACTCCATGATTGTGTGGTCCAAGCACTCACAGTGATCTGCACTGCCAGCAGTCCCTCGCCTGCATCTTTGGCATCGATGGTGAACTCCACTGGCAGAGAGGCGGGCACTCCAGTGGTGTTGAGGCCGGGTCCGCTTGCACGCACCTTGCTGGCATCATGGGTGGGCAGCACCTTCACCTTGTACGGGCTGACAAAGAGAGAGAAGGACTGGCTGTGGGATACAGTCTCATCTACAGAACCGAGTAAACCACGGGCGGGTTACATGTTTCATTAGCAGCCTGATGAAACTAGCTGTGTCGTTAGCCGACTTCAGCCATGCAGACAGATGACCGTCTGTGGTAAAGCATGCAGATCACTGGGACAGCACACAGTTATTCCAGCCAGACTTCAGGTACTTCATTCTAATAATGCAGGAACTACAAAGATTTATTACTACTGGCTTTTTAACATGTGGTTCTTCTATTCAGAAAAACAAAACTCTGATAACATTGTTTTGCGTTTTCTGTGTTAGTCGCAGGCAGACATTGATCATCACGGTTAGATATTAGGAAATGGATTAAAATATGTCATTATTTAGGTTGATACACTGCCTGAGTGTTACCTGCGTGGGATCTCCTCATCAGCATATAACACATTAATGGAATAGGGTCCCTCTCTAGTAGGAACATAGTTGACTGTGTGAGTCTGGTCACCGTTATCCACCACCTCCACCGGCTCCACCACACCTGAACACACACAGAAAGAAGCCAAATACCAAGTTTAACATGTTCTAAGAGCTCTCTGCTACACAGTTAATCATAGATGGAGAAATGTTAGAAGCCATATCACCTTTGGGCCCTTGTACTCGGACCTGCAGTGGGGCAACTCCAGCTTTGGAGGCATCCACTGTGAACGCCTGAGGAATGTTGGCTCTGACATTGTTGCCGAGGCCTGGACCCTGGCACTTCACCTTGGTACTGTCCACTGTGTCGCTGACGGGCACAGAGAACGGACTTCCTGCTCAGAACATACATGAGGGCAAAAATATTTAAGGCCCCTGTTTAGCAACAGGCGATTGAGTACATTTCAAAAGTATGTTCTTCTCACAGTTGTATTTCTTACTACTACTAAAACAGCATTCAGTACCTGTGATGGGCTGTCCTCCGTAGGTGATGTTGAGGTTGTACGTGCCAGGCTCGTATGGGATGTACTCCACACTGCAGCTGCCATCCTTGTTGTCAGTGCAGGACATTTTGGCCTCTGATGGACCTTCCATAGCTAGACCCAGGCCACCAGTACCTGCTCCTCTGCACAGGGAAGAAAGACTTTTACAGTAGGAGCAGGAAACAGATTTGTGACACGTCACCATGAACTCGCCTCACCTGGTTTCCACGGTGAACTTGTTGGGCTTGTTGGTGGTGCCACCTTTCAGACCGGGGCCGTGCACACGAACACGAGCCGGGTCGCAGCCTTCAGTCACGGCAACACGGAATGGGCTCTTTGGTACCGGAGAGCCATCATAGCAAACTTCCACAGTGTGTGGGCCTGAAACACACACACACACACTCAACTCAAAGTGGAGAAGAAGAAAAACACTCACAGGTGCTGTACCCACTGCTGCACTTGAACTCACCCTCCTCGTAGGGAGTGTACTCTACATTGTAGGTTCCATCCCGAAGGTCCGTGATCAGGGCATCCGTGCGGCTCCCAGAGGGGTTGCTGATGTGGGTTTTGATGTGGTCGCCTCCAGTCTGTGTGAGAGCGCGAGCATCCACAGTGAAGTCTGTAGTGGCCTCACGGAAGACTCCTGAAAAGACAGAGGTTATCTCCAAATATAGTCATAAGCCCATATATTCTTTAAAATTAGACCAGTCTGTCAGTTACATTTTACACAGCTCCCTTTATTCTTCACATAACGTTATTCACACAAGTTTGGGCCCTAATTTTATCTGAATTCTGCCATAATCTACAGATCAGATCATCTCCCATCAATAAGACTATGGTGATAATGGGGAGGAAGAAACCAGCACCAGCCCCCCCAAAAAAGGGGGGGAACAAAACAAAAAACCAAAAAAAAAACCAAAAAAAAAAAACCCAACACACACACACACACACACACCCCCACCCCCCCACATGTTACACTTGTAATTTCACCTTTGCCTTCCACTCCTGGTCCGAACACCAGAACACCGCTGGCATCAACGGCAGGCTCCACGTTGAGCCGAGCAGGGAAGTTGGGCACATCCTGGCCACCATAGCGGATGGTGAGCGTGTACGAGCCGGGGTACAGAGGGATGTAGGTAATTGTGTAGGTTCCATCTCCGTTGTCTTGGATGTGAACCTCTGCCTCCGTGCCGCTGTCCGATATAATCTCAATAGTCAGCTCAGCAGGGCCGGCATTGGTACAGTCCACAATGAACTCCCCTGTCTCGCCGACCTTGGCACGCTCCAAACCTGGGCCTGAGCAACGTACCTGAGAGGAAAGGTGAAACGGAACAAAGATCAATGATTCCAGTCTGCAAGGGTGTCAAGCTGAATTAATTCAATTCACTTCACAGAGGTTTAAGAACATCCAGCAGCATTTGCGGCCAACCTTGGAGGGGTCTGTTGCAGGGTAAGCTGTGGGGGTGAAGGGGGAGCCAGGGATGGGCACTCCATCATAAGTCAGTTCAACCTGGTATGGTCCTGCTTCCCGGGGGATGAATTTCACCTGACTAGTCTCTGGGCTCAGCCCAGGCTCAACCTGGAACAAAACATTAACGTGACTTTACCAGAGGCATGAGGAGAGAGAGACCTGGCACTGAAAGAGTGCTGGAATACTGGGAGAGTTCTCCAACATCCAAGGAGAACTTCCAGGGAGACCAAATAAGTGGCTGGAGGTGTAAGACTGCGGTGGAGTGGACTTTGATTTTACCAATAAAGATAAATAAAATGTTTATAAAAAAACCAAAAACAGGATGAAACAGGTATAAGGAAAACAGTAACTTGTATATTGTCCTTTAAAAAAAAAAAAAAAAAGGAGAAAAGGAGATTTGGTGTCATACTTTGCTGGACACTGGTTTCCCTCCTGGTCCAGTCACTTTGGCAGCAACCTTGCCCTGACCCCCAGCACCCTTTGACTTGACAGTGACTTCCTGATCTTTGCCGACAGTCATCTCTGCAACAACACAGACCAAAGAAAACACACTGACACTTCTGATCTGCCTGAAAAGCTTAGATTCTTTTTTTAAACACATCAATATACTGACAACCATACAAGGGAGAAAGCCACGGTAAAAACACTCCTGTTAGACAGTAGGCTTTTATATAGGCTGAGGTTTGCTGTCAGGTGTGGATGTATAAGAACAATGACACAGGTACATACTGTCTCCCAGGCCGGTCACGTTGACCTTGCTGAGGTCCAGTGTGGGTGCCACGCCCACATTGAAAGGGCTCTTGGGAATGTGATCTCCACCATAGGTCACAGCAACTCCCAGGGGACCCTGTCACAGCAAAGAGGAGCGATCCACACGATCCATTTAATATGATGCATAATAGCCAGAAGAACGCTTTCTGCTCTTATAAGAAGCCACATGATACAAAGTAGCTACAACTGGCAAATCCTGCATGTGTGAGCATTTCTTCTCTCACCTGTTGCACAGGTGTGTATTTAACAGTGTGTGTGTTGTCGTGGTTGTTGATGATTTCAAAGTCTTTCACAGCCTCTCCTTTGGTCGGGCCGCTGAAGTTGCAGTCCAGGTTTGCCTTTCCTGCTCCTTTAGTGCTGACGGTGAAATGAGTGGGCTTGTTCAGCTCTACGCCTGAAAGAGAGCATTCGACTGGGTTAGGGAGTCTAACCAGAATAAAAGTAATCACTCTGCAAGCCCAGCATGTCATACAAGCTTTTGTATCAACATGTTTCAATACGTAGGGTTGTTAAGAAATGCAGGAAACTTTTACGCCTAAGAGGAAATGCTCGGGGTGCTCCAGGGTCCACGGGCGACGACACGCAGCTCACAGTAGACAAAATACTTTAAGTATTAAGTTTAAGATGTTTAAATGTACATCTGCAGATATATAAGAAACTCAAAGTAACAGAATTAAAATGCTACCCAGCTTAGCACACCTGTCTCTTCTGCAGTGTAAAATAACACCAAACTACCTTAAGCTAAACGTAAAGGATGCATTTCAACTTGTGAAGCCCTTGATGACTGATTTGAATTATATTAGTTCAAATACAGATAAATATTTATATGCAGTGTAGTGACGCATTATAACAGGCCTGCAGTACCAGTCTGAGGTAAATGTCAAATATGACACTTAAGAGATTAATAAATGTGATCCAGCTTCATACAGTTATTCTGGGACACAGCAGAACAGCTCTACAGGAGTCTGTTACAAAACACTCATTTCAGCCCCCCGCTGCCCCCAGATGACAAATATCTTTAAATAATGAGCAAGAACAGTGACTTGTCCAAATATACCCTATTACGCGACTCATCTTTGCCATCTTACCTCTGTCAGACTGTCACATGACAGCTTAGAAGGACCTGTTTCATTAGCATACCAACTCTAACCCCGTTTGTTCTGGTTTTTAAATCCTTGTGATTTTAATTTGGATCTTGTCAGTTTCGTCAAACATGTTCTTGCTACAGATGTTAAATCAATAAGATTGCTATGAAGAGTTGTTCCATGTAGTTTGACACTGACCGTCAAACCTTTGAGCGTTCAATCTACAGCCAATCCAATGTGGTCACACCCATTTTTGTTAGCGCTCTCTGGTTTGTTCTTACCACTGCGGCTCAGTCCCGGTCCCTCCGCCTTGACTTTGCTGGCATCATGAGAAGGATCCACTTTGACCCTGAAGGGCGTCATTGGAATAGCCTAAACGCAAACATGAAAACACACATTACAAACCCTCAGTCCTGGAAACAGTCTGCCTTCTAACCGATATAAATACTGGAGGATTCAGAGTCACCTGGTCAGCAAACAGCACCATGATGGTGTAGCTGCCTGCTCCAGGGGGAGTGTATTTGACGGTGAATGTATCGTTGTCATTCCTGATAATGTCAAAGTCGATGTCAGCCTCTGCAGGTCCCACCACTCCCGGGGCACACTTGATGCCTATGCTGATGTCACCTGATGGCAGAGGGCAAAGGTTAGCATGTTATAGGTAACGCTCTACAGCCTCAAAGAGCAGCTGGGTGAAATAAGTTTCCTATAATATCTGTTCATAAACATGTTATTGTTGTTTGGAATATTGCTTTGAGCGGATTGTTTGTTTGCGCTCTTTCCTCTCTCAGTTTTATGGAGCTTTACCTTGACCAGCCTCTGAGCAGTCAACAGTGAAGTATGTTGGCTCGAAGGCTTTGAGGCCCGTCTTTGCCACTCCAGGCCCAGAGACCTTCACCTTGTTTGGATGACAGCCTGCTCCGATATTCATCTGTGGGCACAAACACCAAAACTCAGGAGACTTCTCAGTGAGAAGAAAAGGCGAAGCCTGCATAGCAGCGCATACTCACCCTGAACGGACTCTCAGGGATGTTAACGTCTCCCCAGGACACCATCACAGTGTGCTTCACAGGCTTACGTGGGGTGTAGGTGCAGCTGTATGTGCCGTTGCCATTATCCTTCACCTGGACATCCACAGTGTTGCCTTCACCATCCTGTGCAGAGGACGAGGGATTTGGTCAGTCAGATTTATTACATATTTAACATATTTGTGGTCATAAACAAACCCAGATAATACCTGAGCTACAATTTTCAGAGGAGCTTTTCCTCCTTGCTTGGCATCAACTGTGAATTCAGTGGGTTTTCCAACAGCCAGACCACTGCTCTGAAGGCCTGGACCGTACGCCTTAACCTAGAGAGAAAACAACAGATGTACTACAGCCAGAAGAGCACTTACACACTACAGTGCTGTGAAGACATATCTGCCTCCTTCCTGATTTACCATCTTTTTCCATATTTGTCACACTGACATGTTTCAGATCAGTTAATATGAGACAAAGAATGTCTCCTATTAAAATGCAGTTTTCCAAACATACCTGGTCCTACAGGTAAAAGTAATTCACCTAAAACCTTGTGTGTCACCTCTGACACCAAGAACTGCAGCAAGTCTCCCTTTGCCTTCACACAATCGTTTTAACCCATCCACTCCCACCATGATCTCAGGCCTTGAGGCGACAATCATGAAAACTAATCTTAACTGAAGAAAATGCAGCCTGCAGTTTGTTAGATGGGCTCAATGAGTCATCCATGATCTCTATGTGCATCTCCCTGGGTGGGTGCATACCTTGTCTGGGTAAAAGTCTTTCCCTGGTGGGTTGACGATCTCAGCCATAAACGGAGAGTGCTGGATGTCCTCATTGTTGCAGAGCACATGGACGGCATACTCGCCAGGCTCTGTGGGCCAGTAGCGCACGTCACATGAGCCATCCCCCTTGTCATCACACTCGATCTTGGCCTGAGACGGACCTTCCACAGAGAAACCTGAAGAAAAACAGTTTCAGAGAAGAAACTGAAGATGATCAGCAGATGCTTTCAGGACCGACGCCACCCCCGCGTACGGCACTTACCCAGTGTACCGACATTGTCTCCAACAGCCTCCACCACAAAGTCAGCAGATTTACCAACAACGCCTCCTTCCAGCCCAGGACCCCAGGCCCTCACCTTCTGCTGGCCAGCCTCAGTGCCAATCTTGACCTCCATGGGACTAAACAGAGCATCGAATGGTCAGTCACAATGACAAGTTGAAGTTAATGTTTTGTTTGCACGCCCATGTGTACCTGCGTGGAATGTGCTGTCCTCCCCAGGTGATGGTGATGGAATACGTTCCAGGTGTGGTGGGGTAATACTCAAATCCATACACACCGTCTCCAAGGTCTTTCCGTTTACACGGCTCCTCCAGACCCTCTGTGAACAAAATGCCTTTGCATTATTTCTTTAATCCAGTCTTTAAGGAGGAAAACAAGCATGCCCAGTCTGTAGTAAAACCACAAACTGTAAATTCATTGGCTGCTCAGAACATTTAAAAAAACCCAAAACAAAACAAAAAAAAACCCCAAAACAACAAAAACAAAACCATAGCTCAGAGTAGAAATCCTCTGAGGCGATTGTGATTTTAGGTTACATTAATAAAGGTTTTGTTCCTGTTGGACACAAGAAGCAGACTCTGCAGCCTGATCAGGTGTTTGTGCAGCTGGCTCACTGCGCTGTGATAACAGTGCATTTGTCAGAGCATAGACTGATGTGAACAGTGAAGACAGTCTGAATGTCCTGAAAGCGCCTCCTTTGAAATGGGCAGCAGTTATACCACAGAGTCCAGGTAAAATTCTCACACCTGATCACCTCCAACATTTCCCACTTGATCATGTCAAGTTTTGTAAGTTAGCCCCTGATTAGATTTGTAGAACAGATGTTAAAGCGAGGTGTGCAGATCAGTGTCATGATTGCATAAAACCTATTTTTCCATGACAGGCTGATTGTTGGATCTCCGGATTAAACATTTACACATCATAGAGAGCAGAGGAGGGCTGCAGAGGTCGGCCGCAGAGGTCAGCAGCTCCCCTCTCAGTGACAACAGCTGGCTGTGCTCATTCGTCTTCACTGTTCTGTTGGTTTGTTGTCAGTTCGGTAAAGATTATCTGGGGCTTTGTAAATCCAACAACCTCATTTACTGATGTGTTCATTCGTTTGTTTGGGTTTTTCCTCTTCAGATTGCAAACATTAATCCCACCTCAAGCACAAAAAACAAAGTGAACTTTTGGATTAGAACTCACTGGGGCCCTTGATGGTGACTTTCAGCTCCCCAGTGCCGGCTCCTTTTGTGTAAACCTTGAAGTCTGCAGTCTCCTTCACCCGGAGGCCCTTTGGCTGCAGACCACGACCCTTGGCTCTGCAGAGGCTGGGGTTGCATGCTGTGGGCACAGAGCGAGTGAGACAGGCACAGCTCGGAGTAACATTATGACCACGCATGAGTTCAGAACACATTTCAGTGGGGACGAGACCAATGAAGTGTGAGGTGAATGACATTAAACTGAAACCATCCATCACACTCCAGATCTGCTGGAAAGCTTTTTCAAATGTCATTTTCCTCCTTCCTCCTACCCTGCACGCCCCCAGTTATCCACCCATCCTTTCCTGCAGAGGGAATTCTTAGACCACAGGGAAGGAAGTGAGCCATTATCCTCGCACAGGAAGTGGGATATTCTTCATATCGCTTTATTAAAACTGTAAGAAGCAGTGCTGAGTCACAGTGAGACTAAGTGCAGAAAGCAAAGGAAGCCTTCCAGGAAGACAAAGTGTCTCAAGATATAGTCCATGTTATCAGAGACACCACATTAATGGCAGAAGTTTGGTTTAAAAGAAAACACAGAAAAGTTACTGTTTTTAATAACTCGTGTGTCACAGCCTAATCTCAGTGGGCCTTCTGTTTAGCAGCAGAGCCGTTTAGTGACTTTTGGTTTTTCTGATTGTGAAACAAGCTCTTGTTGTTTTCCACAGGCTCCCTTTAAAGGACGACCACGATCTAAACAGGCAACGTTACCAGTTAGTAGGGGATCAGACTGTGCTTGGCAAGTGGCAACCCTTAACTACTTTCATGTTAATGCAAATGCATTTGTTCTAAGAGCCCATTATACAAGCTGAATTCATTTTCCGTGTTTGACAGACTCGGGCAACATGGACGTCTTACTGGATCTCAAAAGAGCAAAGTGCGTTACTGTTAGGTAGCAGTCACACCCAACAATCTGCTAAAAGCTATATTTAAATCATGTAAATATAATTCTTAGTAACCCAGGTCACTGTTAACTTAAGACCACAGACTGGCTGTAATGAACTGGTTTCCTGATCAAACACACTACAGCTTAATTTTCTGGGAATGTGCTGAAAACACCAAATATGGAGATCCACACTACTGTGGACACTCGAGTCACGTTAAGTTTACAGCTTTACAGGCAGCCGACACACACAGCAAGTTTAAAGAGGGGAAATTACAAGTAAATACATCACACAGACAGACAGACAGACAGACAGAGTGGGTACCAAAGAGATCCCAGGAAGGAAGAGGCTGTTCCAGAGAGAGGACAGATACCAGCAGGCTTCTATCAAAGAGAAGAAGACACGACATCCAGCAGAGGAAAACAGCAGGTCAGACACAGGAGAAGCAGAAACACAGCAGCTAACATCTCACATTTTAAAACGGCTGCTGTGGTAGAAGTGTTCAGGAACAGTGACATCCTCCCAGATTTACACTCAGTGAAGCTGTAACAAATGCTCACCCTCTCCCACATTAACTGTGAAAGGACTCTTGCTGATCTGACCACCAGCAAAGGTCACGTAAATGGTGTGCTGGCCCTCCTGGGTGGGTTTGTAGGTGCAGCGGTAGCTGCTGTTACCCTTGTCCTCAATGTTGCACGTCACCGTGTTCTTCTTCCCTGCAGGGTCCATGATCACCACTTCCACCTCTCCAACACCAGCACCTTAGAATAACAGGAGGAAACGCACAGTTAAACACTCCATGTGTGGCCTGATGTTACAGCTAGCTGCACAAACATACATTACCTGCTGTGTACACATCAAAGTAAGTGGACTTGTTGGCAATATTTCCTGAGGGCTCGAGGCCTGGTCCCTGTGCTGTGGCTTTGCTGGAGTCTCCCTGAGCCATACCGACCTCCACCTCGAAGGGGCTCTTAGAGATGTGCTGCCCTGCAAACAGCACAGTCACCTACAAAGGAAGGAGAGCGTGAAAATGACACGTTAGCTGTAATCACTGCTTTGTGGAGCAAAACCCATTTTCTACCTGAAAGAGTACTTCAGCGAACATTTCTCACATCTGTACTTGTCACATCTTTAACATTAAATTCTTCGCTCACCTTGTGCATGCCTGTCACTTTGGGGACGTAGACGACAGAATAGGTACGGTTCTTGTCATTGTTGGCTGTCACTTTAGCCTGAACACAGAGACAGAATTGTTTTTTAATGAACAAAACTCAAAGTAGAAGTTACACACAAGGATGGATCACAGACCTCCTCTCTGTGGCCTGCAGGGTCCTCCACGTAAACCAGCACCTCTCCCATTCCTGCGCTGATGGTTTCCACGGTGAACGTAGCCTTTTTCATCACTACATTACCAACGGGCTCGACGCCTTCACACAACAGACAACATGTTAAAATGTCTCACTGCAGTATGAGGCTCACAGTTTCTCTGTGGATACATGCAAAGGTGAATCAGCTGCATGTGGTGATGCGCGTGCATGCAGGCGTACCTGGGCCATAGGCACGGGCCTTCTTGGGGTTGAGTTTGGGTCGCAGAGGTGCTCCAGGCTTGAGCTTGGCTTTTGGGAACTGTGACAGGTAGGTCATGACTGAGTGCTCGTCCACATTGGGGTCGACGATCTCTTCAGGGGTTATCACCTAGGAGACGAGGAGGAACATTTTTCTAAATGTAAGGGCCGGTCCCCTGCCCCCCCCCCCGACTTGTTTGCATGTTTGTAGTTGACGGAGAACCAAGGTTACAGCTGTGCAGACGGAGGCAGGGCTTGATCAGTTACTGTGGAGATTACCCACAAGCAAACCAAATGATGTTCTGATTGTGTGATTCAAACCACACACACACACACACACTTAGAAAGTACCTGAAACAGTCGCACGCAAACCAGGAGCCAGACAATCAAACAGACAAACCACAGAGTCTGGAGGGGAAGGACACCGACAGTTTCTTAGCAGAAGCACAGCTGAAGGCGGAAACGCCAGCGACCACAGAGCCAACTGTCAGCACGCTACAGCGTGCCAATCATGCCAGCAGTACTGACAGACGCACACAGCTACACCAAACAGGTGGCACGCGAAACTCTGAGTTCACTTTCAAAGCTCCCTGGTAAATGTTGAAAAGGGGCTCAAATGTCAGGTTTCCCCATATGATTGCACCAGAACAGATTTACTATTTCTAGTTTGCCAAAGACCCTCTGTAGCCTTACAAAAGACTACAGGGGGGAACCAAGAATTGGACGGGTACGAAAATGACCGCTCACTGACCAATTTGTATTATTAAAAAAAAAAAAATCACCTGGGACCTTTAAACTCACTCAGATATGAACAGAGCACTCAGATAAGAGAATACTTGCCCCCCCTGTGTAAGGATTCAAACATGAGCTGCTGTACAAAGATAGATGTTGTGATGGTGACCAAAAGGAAAAAGCTTCACTGCAGCTACAGATAAAAATCACCCTCAGAAAATGCACCACTTCCTTGTGGTTGGTGTCTGAGGGAGTGAAGTCATTAGCAGGTGTGGATAAGCGCAGACTTCAGTCCTAGTTTCCAGAGTGTGCACACCTACACCAGCCTTATGGCAGACTGACTGTAAACGATGGACAGTCTGAAAGAACCAAACACGATGAGTTTACTGGTGAACAATCTCCACACTCTTATTTTAAAAGTTCACTTGCTGCTAACCAGATGTCCAAAGACTCCTCATTCAGCAGCTTCTGTAAAGCCTCTCAGCCTGTGGTCGAGAGTCTCCAACAAGTTTCGATGACCAACCGGCGGTCCTCAGTGAAAGGCTCCATCATTTTACCTCGATTTAGATTAACTGCAGATGAGTCAGGCTGCCATCCTCAAAGTCACCTCAACTGAAATCAGGTTTTTGCTTTATATGCAAAATCTGTTCAAAAGTGACTGGTTACTTATTTGTAAAACACTTGTGATTGGCCACAGTGACCAGCAAGAAACAGTGCATTGACCTCCAAAGGGCAGATTCAATAACCCGGACTAAACGTTAGGAGGTGACAAAACTGAAGCTGTGGGAAAAACATGATTGTGATTGAACTGTCTTCCAATATCCAGGAATTCGGCTTTTTTTAATGTTACTCCATTATCAGGTCACCTGTGGAATGCCGAGCCAGTCATCAGCTTGCTGCATGGCTTCACGCGCGTTGTCCACTGGTTTTGTCTGATCCCACTGGTCCCAGTCAGGACACAGACCTGCAGGAATTAGAGGTCAGATGGATTTACTATATGAAGCAGAAGGGTTCATTTACAGTACTGACTATACTGATTATGGCGAGTATAAGATCTCAATGAAAAAAAAAAAAAAGAAAAAAGAAGGAAAAATGTGTTTAATGATATCAAACTTGCTAGAAAGAAACTCAAACATGCCACCCACTGTGGAAACTGCTCCCTGTGGACTGAATGCAGAGCTACAGATCAGGTTTCATGTATTCAAGTTGAAATTAATAAAATAAAAAAATGCTATCACTAACATTTCTAATATGTACTTGAAAGTACTGCGTGTATAAAAATGCACTAAGGTGGTAGATGGCCCAGTAACAGGAAAGGTTGTTCAGGACTGACACACAGGGGTCACTGAGTGGATCTGTGGTGTTTTGGCTAATTTTCTGTCATTGTTCCATTAGCTCCATGATTTTATTAACACGTGGTGCAACTTAAAATCATGGGTCCTGGCTTCAGAGGGCTCCAACACTCAGATCTCTTGACAATGAGAGCAGAAATCCCCAATATGGTCATCTGAAGGATACAACTCTGCCCCACCCAGCCACTGTTTAAGGTTGCACTGAGGAGCTGTGCCAAGGCTGTATAAGATAAATAAGAAGGTTGAGTAAAAGCAGAGTAGACCCCCTTTACACAGTGAAACAGCATTTCTGATTAATTAGACATGGAGTGCTTCCTCTGTTACAGCCAGTCTGTCTAATTAAGGACAACTTGTTGACTCCAAACTTGCAGCCTTGATGATATCCAGAAGATAAAGGCAGAATGAGGCATAACGTCTAATCTCTGCAGCAGTACGTAGGTATGGGTCACTCTGTGGCTCCCAGACAGGTCTGCCCTTGAATGACGAGCCTGTCCTGGAAACACGGCCGTGTCAGCAGTTATTTACTTGTTGGTAAGTCTGATGGCTGTTATTTCAGGACGCTGCAGTAAATCGGTTTGCTTCTGTGGAGGCCTCGTCTCCGGCTTGAGGTTGCTGGTGAGCCATAGCAATGCCAAACATTCCAAGCATGTAAACGGAAACCTCCCCCGGACAGAGCTCTGTACCCCCTCTGGTTGCTCATCACTCTTCCCATCTGTTTTATTGACACATGAGAATTATAATGTCATGCTTTCCCTCACCCAACCTCAAACCTCCAGCTGTCAGTCACTGCTGCGTGTTTAATGTTAGACGTATGAGGTGACGTTGGTGTGCAGTTTGAGGGGTGGTAGTGTCGTTTCAGTGCACTGCTTAGTTCCACATGTTAAATCTTTAAGTCCTCTCTAGCTGCTGGACTGAAATGTGCCAGAGACCTGCACACAGGTCGAGGACTGTTTCACTCGTCAGCTTTAAATGAATGCTGAACTGCGTTGGCCTGATTGATTTTAGCATCACTACAGCTGTAATTTCACCCCCCCCCCACCTTTGTGATGGGGGATTTTTTCTGTTTCACTGCAGTGTCACTCTCTACTCTGATTGGCTCTTGTTTATTATTGTTTGCCTAGTTATTTACTACCTTTGTGTCTCACTTGGTGAGCCACATTACCAAATGAGAGCAACATGGTTTACACATTCCCTCGGGAAGTGGAAGACAAATCCCCTCTGAGGTTAGGTCAGGAAGGGCGACTGTTGTCAAACTCCAACATGCTGACTT
Organism: Oreochromis niloticus; assembly: GCF_001858045.2. NCBI lineage: Eukaryota > Metazoa > Chordata > Actinopteri > Cichliformes > Cichlidae > Oreochromis > Oreochromis niloticus. The sequence continues at coordinate 33,798,234 of NC_031984.2, forward strand.
GCTACTGAGACCCTGTGGGACAAGCTGAAAGTAGCTTCTCTTTTGCTTTGGATGTGCATGGACCTCCCCATGCTGGCGTGATCGCTGAACACTGCAAATTTAATGATTCTTTATCAGTTGACCTAAAAAAAGTTACGTGACTAATGTTTAAGGGTAACACTAGGCAAATGACAAATTATTTAGCTTAGAAGTTGAAGCATGTGTCCAACAACATGTTTAAAAATACTGAATCTTTACTGGAGCAGCAGAACATCTAGACAGGAGCCTCGTCTTTCTGAAATAAATGCATCTCGTTCTCGGTACTGGGCTCGTCTCAGGCCCTAGCAGCAGGGTAAAGACACCCACGCACCTTTCAAGACCCCAGAACGCCTCAACACATTCACGGTTTAGCTCACCTGGAGCACAGCTGTCAACCAGGGCTCCCAGGGCCCGACCGGTCTGCCAGTCCCTGTTGAAGTTGGTGATGGGGAGCTCAGGCAGCTTGTTCTGGATCCATCCCAGCAGCCTCTGCTTGGGGGTCTTCTGCTTGCCATCATCTGCCTCTTCCTCTTCATCCCACATGGGCATGGAGATGGAGTAGTGCAGGATCAAGGTCCAAATCAGACCCAGGATCAGCTTCAGGTTTCCATCAACAATGGCTTTAGAGTCTGGGGACCAGATATGAGAGTCACGTTAAACATTAGCACAAAGTTCCTTTATTTTAGAAACTAGTTCAAACCACCATAAAACACAGCACATCTAAAAGAAGGCTGAGCCAAGGACATGAAGTAATCTGTACTTCAAATACTCAGATTCCTCCTGCCATCTAATGTTTGGCTGGCCCCTCCCCCTTTAAACATATTAAAGATGGTCTAATTTCCAGTGGTTGTCATAAGTTGAAGCTGTGTCCATTCTTGAGCACTGCATTTCAAAAGACACATTAACTCAGAGCCCAAACTTCTCTTTTTATTTTTTTTTATTTTTATTTTTTTTTTTAAAGAGGAGGAGGATAACATCAGTGCAAATTAAAAGCTGAGTTTCTGACACTGGTGGACAAAGTGACCGTCCTCAAATGGCAGTACAGTAACTGTGTTTTAAGTCCATGTTAAATGTAGCAGGGGTTTGGCCTGAGTGCTGCAAAGCTTTAATATGAAAACCTTGGAGGATGCGTCGAGTGTAAATGCATTAGTTTCAAGGATGGCAGATTTGACCACCATGTACCAGTTATGGACTTTGTTAACTACCTACCTCATTATCGTTTTACATCACAAAGGAGACGCAGTACATAAAACTCCAGGATGTACACAGAGTCCCGCTGACTGTGTAAAAACAGTCTTTTTCTAATGGACTCTGGGTTGCTCCCCTATTTACCCAGCGGTTGCCATGGGGGATGGACTCATCTGATTTTGTGCTGGATGCCCTTCCTGATGCAACCCTCCCAATTAGCTGGGCTTGAAAGCAGCACTGGGAGTACACCAGCTTGGAATCCCCACAGACTGGATTTGTGGTCTTCCCCCTTATGAAGACGCCACCTGATTCCTGTCATGGCGTTTTATTAACAGTGTGGATGGCTCATGAGCACAGTGAGTTTAAGCAATGAAATGTGTATATAAATAAAATTGACCTTTTATTTGAACTAACTTTAATTTCACATGTCTTTGATGCATTTTTGCAGTGTAATAAAACACTGGACCACTTTTGAAACCCTATTTGTATAAATGAAGCGGTGATGATGAAGTGTGACAGACATGAAATTCATCTGAATGAGAGCCTGAACGGTCTGAATTCAGACGATAGCGTGAGAACCTCCAGAACAGAGAGTTGAGAGCTGAATCACATTAAAACAGACATACTGACACACTAGTTCCAGTTGTGACGACCACACCAGCAGCACACCGACTTTTCTATTTGCATTTTTCTGTTTTCAAGTCTAAACCACACACTGCTGCAAGCTGAGTAAAAGGTGATGCAACCATAAGCTAGCCTGGGCATGAGCACACATACCGGCCCACAGAAACGCTATCACATGCACATAGCTTGCACAAGAAGCAAGACCAATGATTGCTAAGATCAGGCCTTGAGGAAAGGGTGTGGTGCTGTGTTTGTGCGTTTCCAAGCTGATGTTGATCAGATTATTAGTTAGCGAGGAAATAATGGAGCCAAGTTCAGATTCTTGGAAGAACCTGAGATCAAGTTCTGAAATACGAACAAATCCCCACTTTTACATGCAGTGGGTTTTGTTTTGCAGGGGTCTGGAGAGCTTTAGTCGTCATTGCCATCTCAACTCCCCTCCCCCAAATTTACAGCTACATTGGAATAACTGTTGGTGACAGCAAATCAGCCTCAACCACAGTGACACCACCGAGGCCTGGGCTGGAGCTACTGCAACATGAATGGTCTTCTCTGGGAGTCAGTGAGAGTGTGAGCATGCATGATGCAGATAAAGAGGAGCAGAGCAGCAACAGGAAATCTTTTCCCCATAACAACAAGTCGAGCTGTTTGTGCACATGCAAAACTGGGACACTGTCTTAGCTGGCTGCTCGTCTGAATCCAGAAACAGAAGAGCGCCAACGCTGCTCTACATGACATGTCAGCTGCCTTCTGTTTGGCCTTGGTGGGTGAAGGGGGCTGGGTGGGTGGGAGACACTCCATAGGGTGATCAAACAGAACTGGATCAGATGCTTGGATGGCCAGCTACTGTGGGAACTTTGAGAAAGAGAAGCTGAGGAATGGAAGAAAAGAGGCAGCAGCCGGGGGGGGGGGGGGGGCAGAGAAATGTTGCCTAGGGACAGATATAAACCCAGCACTTATAAACTGTTATTAGTACTGATAGCAGAGGCTGAATAAGACCACAGGTTGGTACGTGTAGCAAGAATGCAGATCAGCTAAAGCAGGGGCGTGTCAGCCTGCCAGCCTTCCCAGCAGAGACACGACAACATTACTAGTTTTAGTGGTTGCACAATAAACAGAATACAATCTGCTGCTTTTAGTTCAACAGACAGTCCCCCTATAAAGGAATATCGTCAGGGCTTCATTCAGCTCCGAGTCTGTGTCTTTGATTCATGTCTTGCACACACAAAAGCCACTAAACATTCAAGGAATCTGCCAGCATTCCCAGCAGAGCACAGCTCACCAAGCCTGACGGAGCCCATATATGGACACATGCTGCCACAGACTCCCCCCTCTGCTGACTCATACACCCCCCGGAACAAGTTTGTGTGTGTACCACGGAGGCTACCGTATGGAGTGTCTGTGGTCCTTTTACCCCTAAAACTCCCATGATTCATTGGTATGGCTGGTCGTTACTGTGACAGCCCCTCCACAGCCCTCCTGTGGCATTACATGACATCATCACAACCCGTGACCTGTACCCTGACCTGGTCTCAGCAACGAGACCACGGGGAGGGAGAGCGCTCTGCACGGTTCAGACTGTACAGCAACATCTGGAGCCGATTAGTCCTGAGAGCTTGTAGACGGAAGAACAAGCAGCAGTCCCGAGGCCTCTCCCTTCCCCGTCCATGTTATCCTTACACAATAATGATGAAGTGTAACTGTAGCATGGCTGTCATGAGCTCTCATAATATCATCTCCAGCTCACATCATGTGGAAAGGAATTTTAATGAAATTCATAACATGTCACATGACCAACTGACCATACGTGCATGTGTAACATACATATGAGGAAAAATAAAAAGATTAGTGTTGAAGCCCCACTGAGAAACTAATGGGACCATCATTTACAAAATGGGCCTTATGTTGATTCACAAAGACTTGAAACTCAGTTTAGTGAAGGTTTGTTTCCTCTGTTCCACGGCTCCAGATTAACCACAGAACAGCTGCTGAGAACGTCACACTGCAGTCAGACATTTATAATAAATCTTACAAATAAAAACATAAAGAGTCATTTGCTGTATGTGTTCATGCTGGCCACATATACCGATATGCTAAAGGTAAAGATATTAGTAAAACATGCTGCACATACTGAACACATGTTGGGTGGGTGTGGATAATAAAAGGAAATATCACATTTCATACAGCTCCACACACGAGATATGCCATCTAATGTTATACTGAGTTCAGTCTAAAACCTCCAAATGCTGAAATCTGTGACCTGCAGCTCTTTTCTTTCCCTCCCACTTCTTCCTCTGACTGCACCAAGCCACACTGGAGCTACTACACTTCCTCCTCTTTCTTTCTACTCCTTCCAGTCATCCTCCCTCCCCTCAGCTCTCCTCTGCACTCCCTAAACTGGAAAAAAAAAAAAAAAAAAAGTTCCTCCTGGTTTTTTAGCCTTAAAAGGGCAGAAGCACACTGGATTTGGCAGGGCCCCCCCCACCACCCCCAATTCCCTGGGCTCTGGTTACAGACAGGGAGGGGAGGAGGGAGGACGGAGAGGGAAGGAAAGAGGCAGAAGGGGCGGAGGTCTAAAAGAAAGAAAAAAGGTGGGGGAGTAAAAGTGCTGTATGGGACATTTTTAAAAGGCTGCACTGACAGCAGCTCCCACTGAGGATGGGACGTGTTCATCTGAGTGAAGCAAGCACAGAAAATGGCCTTGGACAAAGAAAAGGATGATCAGGAGGTGAGGGAGGACATGGGTACCATGTTTCCTGGAAACAGCTGAGAAGTACTATTAAACTTCAGTTTGGAAGTCACTGATTATTCCCTCCAGAAGCTCGTCTGTATGTAAAATCTTATGACAAGAACAGTAACATAAGAGCCAGTTTATGAACATTATCTATGAAGAAGAATGTGTCTGCTGTTCATGTGCAGTTTAAATATGTGCTGAAAAAAAGTGCTTGTTGAGTTTGAACATGAGGCATGGGGAGTTGTGGCAGTTTTCCAAATATGATGTAATGGAATAGCCAGAATACCTCTGGACTGAATGGGAACACACACTCTGCTAATTCCAGGATCCACATGACCAACCCCCTCCGCCTGTGCAGACAGGAAGTTGTGCTAATGATAATGAGCTGGCAGGAAGTGATCCATTTTGACCTAACTGAGTGGCTAAGAGCTTATCTCACCCCGACCTGCATTCCTCTCTGCCCTCATCACCAAAGGCTCTCCTTTCCCTCATCATCATGTTTCTGAAATAAAAGATTACATTTAAGATTATAACATCCGAACACAGCAGGTTAAACTGGTGAGCGAGCGTTCCCAGTGGACCTGTGCAGCACTCATGTTATGACCAAAACAGGAGTTCTCCGGGTTTTGGGATTAGCTTAGGAACGTTCAACTTCAAAGAGGAACCCACTATGCTCGCTGGATTCTGCTAATTAACGTGGTCCAAGTTTCAAATAGTTTTCCACCAAGCTGATAACTGATACTGCAACAAGCATCAGTGTAGCTTTTTTTTGGGCTAATGAGCAATAAGATTGTGAATGTGCCAGTTTGCGCCATCTAGCAGCTCAGGTGTCACTGCAGGCAGCACCAGCCAGGAGAATCTGACTTTAACCAAGGAAACCTATTCATCTCCATCACATGGCTCTAAACACCATCTCTTAGGCTAATGTCAGAGATCAACAACACTGGCTTCCATTAGCATCCATTTCCTTGGGTTACTTGTAGAGGCATGGTGCCACGCTTGCAAAAGTAGAAACATGGCAGAGGGAAGTTGATGTTTGACAGTATGAAACTTTTGATTGTGCAAAATCACATATTTGTTGTATACAGCAATAACTAAAACATCTTTGTGTGCTTTGACGTTTCCCAACCATCTAAGGAACACGTCCAAGCAGCACTGTACACTTGTGACAAACTTCCTAAAATGCTTCATCGTCCTGGGATCACAGGAGGCAGCAGCTGGCTATTACCACACAGGCGTCTGTCTCAACCTGCTCACCTCCACTCCCCCTAAAGACAAGGAAGCTGCCATTTATGAAGATGATTCCACACCATATCTGGAAGAGCTTGGCACAACATTCACTGATGCACCGTTTCTGCATTTTCTGCACAGGCTCAGTCAAGTTCATGCAAAGGAGGGTTTCAAATCTGGGTTTGGCTGCCGGGCTGGAGCCGAGATGCTGTTGACATGATTATGACGGAGAATGAACCTCTGCACAAGCAGGGGAATATTTGATGAGGACAACAAGTCCTAATCTGCTGAACAGCTAATGTTTGTTAAAGCTCTATTTCACTCAGACACACAAATAGGATGAAGCTTGTACAAACATGGGTGTGATGAGGGCAGGGGAACAATCACTTACGCCGTCTTTGCACATCGATGCAACAGGAATTTCCTCAAAACTAAAGATTTATACAGAAGATGCTTGTAAAATGTTCTATAGTCACAGCAAACTAAACGACTACATGAGACGTGCTGTTGGATCACTGCTAACATCACTGCCTGCTGCTGGCAGCCTCTGTGACTGAACCCATGTTAGGTCTTTGGATTCATCAGTAGTCATGTGTCTGCTGCTGCCAGATCATGTGGGGCTTTGTCAGAGAGATTACCCGTTAGGCTGAAGCCTGGTTACAGTGAAGTCTGGACTGTGTGGAAATGTAGGAATGGGAGAAGAATGTCACTGTGGCTGGATACCACGCTGGCCGAGCCGTGCAGCACGACAACTTTAGCACTGTGCAGGAACACGAGAGATGCTAAGGACACATGCAAGAGGACCACGTTTACAGCTGAAGGAGCAAACAAGGTTTGGCAGGAAGAGTCTGAAAAAAAATGAGCTCACATATTAACCTTTAACCATTTATCTACTGTGGATTTACTGTCAGCAGGTCCATTTTACAAGTTCTGTGTAAGTGAAAGCGACTCCTTTGGTTTGTCCTAGAGACAAAACTCAAAGTGGTTCGGCAAAGATCAGAAGACAAGTTTTACAGGGATGTTTAAAGTGTCATGGTCACAACCTGCTGATGTCTGAACACAAACCAGAACTGACCATCTTTGCTTCACACTACCTTATTCAGAATATTTACATTGTTCCTAAAAAGTGATGATTTTTTAAACTTTACAGCCAAAGATGCGTAATAAGTCCATTTGGCCAATATGAATATTGGTTAATAAATCTGGGAATGGATTAAAAGACACACAGCATCTCTGTGGGAGATTCTGCTAAATTGATTTTTTAACCTTTTAGTAAAGTTAGCCTAAAGGGAAAAAAGAAAAACATCAGCCTAAGCAAAGCTGATACGCTGCTGGTCCCAGTGTTGCATTTCCTGTGCAAAGTAGAACATCAAGTGTCTGTAAGAGGAGCGTTTGCCAAACAGCCTGGCCCAGCCGGTGAAGGGGAGCCCTTTGTAACAGAGCTGAGTACCGGTCAGTGGTCATCCTTCTCCAGATCCATCTCCTGCAGCCCATCCACTGAGCCTCTGCCTTTAAACCAGCAACATTCGTTCCAGTGTCTCTAAAGTCGCCCACTTCATTTATTTTACAGTCTGCCTCTTTCCTTCCCAGTGTGCTCAAAGGTGACATCCAATCTTTAGAGAGGTGTGAGGGTTCAGAAAGCAGAGTGTAGAAACAGTGACAGTTTCTTCTGCTGGTTTGGAAGTGGCAACTATCATTCCTTCACTTTGTGTCAGAGTTAAACATCTGGCATGAAAAATGAGATTTGACAGAACAGAAGTCCACTGATGGTTACAGCACAGTGTTTGTCTTTACTACCTGCTGACTGACATGCTGGGGGATTAAAATATTTACATGTGATGAAAAATTCCTGCCTGATGCTGAAAATATCAGCTGTCAGAAAATACCAAAGTACCGAGTAAAATAGTTCTGCTGTCACAAAATGATTATCCCGTCTCTTATTTGTAGCCTGAACTACATTAAATCCCTGTAATACTTCTCAGAGGCTTTGTGAGGGCGTGTACGAGAACAGGAGTTTGTGCTGACGTTCGCTCTTTGTATTGAGAGCAGAGTGAAGCCCAAGTGAAAAAGACAGAATCTCACACATGAAATTCTCAAGCAAGCACAGTAGCCCAAAATAAGACTGTGGACAAGGACAGCCAATAAGAACAAAGTGGGCTTAAAGGGGGAGGAGCCGTGATTTCAGACAGAGCCACACCGAGGCTGTGTACGAGATAACTGTTAATCACTCAGAGCTATTCTAGTTTTTATTCTTGGACTGAGCAAGATGCACAAATACTGAACGTCTGACTTCAGTGAGGACGCGTTTGCCTTTTCCTCAGGTGTAAAATAAGAAACATTGTGGACACCTGCGTCTCTGGGGTTGGATGGACTACTCCACAACACACACAGCTGTTATTTGTCCAGCTTCCTGGCTGCTTTCTGGGTAGAACTAATAAGCATTTAACGAGTGAACTCCAGATGAATTGGATCCACTGGAAACTGTTGAATTTTCAGTAAACAAGAAAAAGACAAGTGAAATGAGAAATGAAAGAGGTGTGGCCATCAAGATGCAAGATGAAAGGAAACCTGATAAGTAATCAGAGAGAAAATATGCTGAAAACCAAACTGGGCAAAGAACAACAACAAAAAAAAAAAGCCCAGAGCACAGAGAAGGAGAGAGCGTGTGCATCACGCTGTGAAGAGATGTCAGTTTGGCAATTTGTGGTGAGCCTTGCTGCCTGGGTGTGTCCACTTTCTGCAATGAAAGGAGGAAGTAAAAGAAAAGCAGGCTCCTCTCTCATCTTCAGATTAAATGAGTCAAAGGAGCAGCTAAGGATGAGTGTGAGTCAGCAGGAGGAACACTGGAGCCTCGTGCTTCGCCCTAAATACCAGCAAAGTACTGTTTTCATTAAAACAATCTGCTGGCATGTATCGAGAAAATGAGGGTGAAATGTGTGAAGGTGGTATCAGATGTGTACTTTAAGTTGTCAACCGCAATGTCTGCAGCAGCGCCTCCCAAATTTAGAGCCACCCTTTGGATCCAGCAGGGCATCGTCTCCCCTGCAGAGCAGCTGGAGGCAGGAGCGTGTTCATGGAAACCAAGTGAGCCAGACACCAGAGATGACAAGGACCCACTCATGTCTGAGTCACAGAGCTGTCACACATTTCCACCCACAGACTCTGTAGATAAGACAGTTACAGACTCGGTCTTTACTCCAGGTGATGAGGCGGCATTTTATTTGTTCTTACAGACCCTGAATAATGAACTGTAGCGAGGACTCATCAGAGCTGTGTGACATCTGTACTGTTCTGGGAGAAATATGAGAAAGCAGAACATCAGCAGCGCAGTGAGCAGGCATGCAGCTGCATGTAGGCAGAGCCAATTCAAACTTCATGTCTGCTGCAGTCCAGAATCAGCCCGAGCTCTCTCCACCACATCAACACACACAGTAGGTCTGGGACAGGCCCACAGAGCGTGGCTCTGACAGGCCGGCTCAGGCGGCTGAAAGACACCCCACCCACTGACCCCACAGCACAGTCAGACCCCCTCCTCCCAAAACAATCTGCCTCAAATCTGAACAGCCCGAGACAAAAGCCCTGCGCCCCCGGTCACCCGAGGGAAACGCCCGCTGCCTCACTGAGAATCCTTTCAGAAATCCTGGTGCGCGTTTAAACGCTTCTGCTCTTAAAATGACCACAATTAACTACAGTGCAATCAAATGTGACCACTTCTTTAGGAACAGCAAACATTTCCCCACAGACTGCAGCGCAGGAGGGAGCAGAAGCCACCTGAGTAAACCTGTTGGAGTAAAGCTGGATCAATCACTCGTCCTGGCACTCACACACACTCACCTATGGACACCAGCTTGATGTTTTCCTTGTCCAGGAACTCCAGAGCCACCGACACGTTCTCCAGCTGCATCTGGCGAAAGGTGGGCCTCTGGTTGTACTTTCGGAACATTTTCTTCTGAGACAGGACCTCCAGGAGCCCGATGAGCCGCAGCCCGTCGCTGAGATCCGTCTGCAGGTTGCCGATCCTCTTGTTGACGCATTTCAGGTGTTCGTTACACCAGCGGGTGAAGGTGTTCTGCTGTATCTTCTTCCACGGCGCATCCTCGGCCAGGTCTTTCTCTGTTGCGGGCATTTCTGCGTCCTTGTCCGCGGAGAGAGCGTTTGGAGCGGGCGCGGCGCTCTGGTGGAGCCGGGGGTGGGAACCACTCATTTTTATGGTCTCGGCTGTCTCCTGGTTCGCTGGCTTCTCTTTTTTTCCTTCGCCCTGGGTGGAGTCTTCTCAGTCTTCCCTTTCTAGCTCGTCTGTTTGTGGAGAAAAGAAAAAGAGGAGTGAACAGTTACTGACAGCCTGGAGACACAAGTTTCGCATAGAAAGTAGGCGGCTGTGAACGGAAAGGGACGAGTCAGCTCCATTATCCGTGTCACAATAAGGAAAAAAGGGGGAAACAAATAAGAAGAGTGGCATTTAGCCCCGCTAGACTGTGTCCCAAACTTACGCCTGGCCCAGCTAAGGAAAACCCAATGTCCCGTGTCGGGGCGGTTGAGCTGTAAGAAACCTGAAACGTGTTCAAATTCTAACTTTACGCCATGTTTAACAGCAAAAAAAGCATCTCGCTAATTTTACCACCGAGTTTAACTCACTGCAGTCAGAACAGCTGCTCTGTGTTTGGACATTTAGCCATTTTTAATAAAGACAGTCAGCGGTGTCCAGAGAAAGTGCTCCGGGCAGGAGACCTCAGGCTGCAGCGCCACAAGTCAGAAGTACGCATAATCTGAGAGTTGGGGTCTTCATTGTGTTCAGCCCTCGGGTTTACTTTAACACACCGTCGAGTCATTGTTCGGTTTATCCTCCGCTGATGCACCTTTGTAAACAGGCTCCTGTCTGAAGCTAACAGTCATGGGGACATTAAAGCAAACTGTCCCCAAACTAATGGACAGTGCTGGCGACACCCAGGACATGTGGCAAACACCAATGATCATAACCATCAGGCCACAACGTGCCAGCATTGTTGTATGAACTGTGTGATTTCACTGGAAATCAGAAAGCAGTGAAATTACCTCTGTGGTCTTTGTAATGGTCTTCATGTGTATTTGTCAAAGACTGTCCTTATCCTGGGAATCCTATCGTCCCACTGTGGGACTATGTGACAGTTTGCACACCGTTAGTTCGTCCTGTGGGTTTTACCTGCTCCCGTCTTTCACCTGCCCTCATCACAGTCTGATTGATTTCACCTGCTCAGCCTCAGCCGTTGTTTCCTTCTGTGTTTTTCTGTGGACGTCTTCTAAGTTTTCTAAAAATGAAACTTAATGGTGCCATAAAGTTAAAACTCTTAATATTGTCATCTTAATTCAGTTTTTACAAATACCCACAAGTATTTCCTTCGAGGACATAAAGCCCTCTCCCCCATGACCTTTATCCCTAATGCCATGCTGTGGCTACAGAAGCAGAGGGGCTGTTTTCAGAGCTCGACAATCAGATATTCCAGCAGACCTACTGAGACGAAGGGCCCATGTTCACGGTCCCTGTGAGGATATGAGCTCATCTTGTGCTCGGGGTCCCAGGCGAAGTAAATATTTAAGATATCTGGAAGGATAAGCAGATCGGGGACTCGCAGTTGTTTGTTTGTGTGCGTTGGAATGCATTCAGTGTTGTTCAACCTTCCTTTTTTGTGCAAGCATGGACAGTGTGCTTATTTGTGCATTCGAGCGCACAGTGTGAACCTCTGCCTTCGTCTGTTTGTGACGTCACTGTGCTGTGTGTGCAGCCCCGTCATTAAAGACAGGACTGTGTGGACCAGTCTGCACTCTGTTTATCCCAGCTGTACTGACCCAACAGCCTGATCACAGATCAGCTATGTGCTCTACACTAATACATGGTAGGCTATACGCTAATGATGAAGTCTGATAACAGCCAGGATCGATTGTTTTCATCACTTTGTCTTCTGCATTGGAGACACGTGCTGATGGCTCTTTGTAGGTTTACGAAAAACTGTGACGGCCAATATTATAAAGAAGCATCAAGCAAGCTTTGAGGTGAACAGTTAGCAGCTGTCAGCTCTAAAAAGGTTGACAAAGAGGCCGGGCATGGCGAGGTACTATACTGGTCACCAAAGAAGCTTACAGTTTATCACCAGCTCCATGCACGCTGCTCTGTGACTGCTTTGACCTTCAGAGCTAAGGAAGTAAGCTGATGGCCAAAACTGTTGTTCCTCTAATGAGCACAGTCTCGAAAAGCTCGTCCCTCCACACAGTTGGCTTGATTTGCTAATAGAAATAAACACCATCACAGCCTGGTGCAAAACCCAGTTCTGGTCTCTATAGTGATAGTTTCTTTCATAACAACTGTGCAGTGGGTAGATTTGATCCATTTACATTTTTTTAAGTGATAAATCAGACGTGGGTAATCCACTGGTGTGCTGCCACTGGCAGATATCTGTGAATGGGATGTGTTGACTATGTGGTTTGGTGTCTTTTTAAGCATTTTTAAGGGATCATCTAAGAAAAAATATACTTTGCTGATGATTCACAATGTTGGTGCTCCACTTTTTTTCACCTCACCAGCAGTTATGCATGCCTGCATCATTGCAGCGATGCAGTTCATGTATGCAACTGTCAATCTTACTAACCACAGCTGATAACTTGGCAGTCCACTGTCTGATGCAAATATGCTTCTAAAGCTGTAACATGAAAGCTCTGTGCTTTATGCCATCAGATGGGTGCTTCCTGTGGTTTTTGAATGAAATTATCTGACAAATAATAAATCCTGTAGTGGTCAGACGTTTTTGTTAGTGCACTCCTTCACATACAATTTGTGGTTGAAGCTTGCTAAACAGGCTTGTTACTATTAGTTGGGAACTTTACCCTTTAAAGGTGAGTTTAAATATGGCCACTTTTGGCTCCTCAAAGCAAAAGGCATCATGGTGGTGGCCAAAAGGCTGATGTGCAGCATTCATAATGCACAAGTAGGTAAGTGCTGCATTATTTAGGCACATAAATAAGACACGGACATGTTAGCAACCTATTTCCAAAGTGTAACCAGCAGGACTGAACCGGACGTTTGATGAACTGCCAGATTTCTAGCTCAGTGGTTTCTGTTGCTTTGTAGTATCTGACATCTGATTATGACTTCTAAGCAGGACATCAGTGTTATCTGTGTACCCCGACCTTTAAATTCCTTTTTTCCTGTGAGTAACACACCAGCAGCAGCTCTACAGATGGGCTTGGATGTGACTCTGCAACTTTTTGACTAAATAAGGAGTTCAGTGCCAGGAGCCACAGTGCGGCCGGCAGCCATCAAGAATGCTTGGCCTTTGTGTAGATGTGTGTGTGTGTGTGTCTGGTCAAAGGAGAATCTCAAGAATGCTCTTCACCCCCATAACAACCCCGGAGCCTCCAGACTTAATAACACCCCAATAAAAGAGTTAATGCAACACACACAGAGTGGCACCAGCTTGCTTCTATCGTCCTGTGGTCACTTAAAGAATCGAAAAACACAATTAGATCGTTTTGGTATAATTGTGTAATTCACATCATTTTACAGCTCAAACTGTATATTCACAATAATTTACAGGCTTAATGAAGATGTCCAACAACAGCGGCAGAGCAGAAAACAGGCCAAATAAACACAATGTACCAGAAAGAAGAAGTGAATGGATGCTTGGAGAGGCGTAATCTGTGGTTTGTTCATGCCAGAGAGCTCAATGAAGTTCTGCCTGGAAGTAAGTGAAAGCCGAGGAAGCTGGCAGAATATCCAGCACATATAGAGGCCTATTGTTCCAGAGGAATTTAGAAAATAAACAGGCAACAGACAACAAGCAGGGCGGGGACGGCAAGAGCTCACCGAGGCAAGACTGAGCTCTCTCGCTTGTCATTTGTCTCCCCCTAGCATTTTATTATGGTACTACACTTCTCTGCCCTGGAAGTGTTCCAGTTATCTGCTTTTTGGATCTATCCACTTTTTATCCTGATCGTTGTGACGTCATCACTGAGTCCTTTGCTGGATGCTGTTGAGGACTTTGCGCACCACCGCAGAAATCTCATTAGAAAATCACTTAGTCACTGTTACAAACAAGATTTTCATTAAAGTGCCCAAAAGCTGCATCAGTGTTAATCTGACTAATGCTTCAAGACAGACTGAAAATGTGTCATTCCAGCTTCTTACCCACACATCAGGACCTCAGTTTAGACTGCATCTTAGCTCAAAGACAATAAGGTAAGAACATGAATGAGTGCTGTAAAAACACAACCTGACCACGTCAGTGTTGAGAAAGGATTTCAGAGAGCTACAGAACTAAATGTGGCACTGGTATTCCCTGCTTGTGCAGGAGGCCTCCAGCCAAAGATCACAGTGAGTACAACAGGAGTACATGCCTCATTCCCTGGATCGGCTGAGACGAAACCCAGAGGCTGGAGTGCTAAGATACGGGTACTAGTGTCCCTCCAACGAGTCTGTGTCAGGTAAGACTGAAGCAGAGGACCTGAGAGATGAACACCATTGATTTATGGAACAGATGGAGAAGGAGGGAAGAGCTTTGGATGGCTTGTAGTATTTTTCATCAAATAGTCAAATGTGAAATCTATCGACCTGTCTATGGGGCATGGTATATCTCTGTGTGTGTGTGTGTGTGTGTGTGTGTGTCTTCATGCAAATATAAGCTCTATTCCTCAGAAAGGTGTCGACTTAGTCTCCACTTCAGTGAATCTTATATAGCTGTATAGCACCAGCCTGTCACACCATCAGCTTCTCATCACTTACCCCACCCAATCAGCCACAAGCGTGAGCAGAGCAAAACTCCGCACAGGAAATGTAACACTGCACGCGATAACACTGCCAGCCATATTACATACAAGACAGTGCGGAGACAGCCAGTCAGAAGCAGAGATTACACCTAAATTATGGTTTTCCCCTCCAGTTTCTGTAGACAGTGTGGTAACGGTGGCACTTGTTAGGTGAAAGTAGGACAAGACATGTCAAATAAGGACGCGTTAGATTGAGTTGTTTACATCAGATGAACCACGCCAGCATCCTCTTTTCTCTTCACAGTATATATATTTATGAGAGAGAGAGACAGAAATCCAGTCAGTCTGAGTAGTGCCACGTTTGCCTGATGTTTGGCTGCATGCAGGTGAATCCATTTGTAAATCATAAGAGGAAGTCATAAGCCTCGAAAGTATCTTAATGGCTCTCATTCTAGTGGATTTAATTAGATCTTTACCTTTAAACAACTTTTTTAACAAAAACAAATGTATCTATAGATACCTATAGATACATTTTCTGAAAGCTGATTCAATATAAAGACAGTGATGTGCAGAAGTCTTAAGCTGCCCCTCACTGGATATATTTTGCTAGGAAAATGGAAAAAGGTGCAGCAATTAACTGAGACATCTGAAAGCGAACATATGTATTTATTCAACACAGTCTGAGCTCTCTTATTCAAGCCTTCTGTGATTTCATTAAGTAGTATTTAGGAGTAGTTTCTTAGGTTCTTGGAAGACGTTTCAAAGTCTTCTTTACAAACTGAACACTTTTCAAGGTGACCCCACGTTTCTTCAATAATGTTGAAGTCTGGAGCCCAGTCCACACTGTGTGTTTTTCTGTTCAGCTTGGCTTTTACTTTGTTGGCAGTGTGTTTGGGATGAAAAATGAAGCTGTTGCTAATCGGATGTTTTCCAGAGGGTATTGCATGATGGATCAACATCTGATGGTAAGGAGCCAGACATTCTTCTCTTAGTCCCAAACCATGACAGAGCCTCCACCATGTCGGACAGACGTCTGTAGACACTCACTGTAGTAGTCAAAATCGTAGTCATCATCTCATAAAAGCTGTTTCCAATGATTTTTAGTCACGTTCATGTGTAATTTAGCATAATTCAACTTTTTGAGGCGTTTCCCTTATTGAAGAACGGCTTCTTAGTAACTACCCATCTACGGTCCAGTGTCGGCTCTTTGCTGGATCTTTTCCTTTCTTAACGATATGACTATGACATACTTTTCATCTGCTGTATGTAGATTTTCAGGCCTGATACTTTTTCACCCTCCTCTCGTTTTTTGTTTTGTTTAAGGCCACATCATGCTGAGTTAGTTCAAAAACACCATTTGATTCCTGACCACACTCTGTTACCTGGATCTGCTACAGTGTCTAAAGATAGTTTAACAGATGAACAGCATTACAAATGAAAATGTTACTATGTGTTGTCACACACTGGTTCATTCTTAGCTGCCTTTTTATGCTTGATTGAATCATAGGTCACAGTGAAATGGCTTAGCAAAGGTCAGGCACAAGGACTGGGCTGAAAATAAAGGACAAAGCAGCCAATGCCCACAGACTAACTTCTAAGAAGTACTCCCTTTAGGACCACTTTAAAAAGATGACAAGAAACAAAATCGAATGGAATGTGGGGGTGGCTCGAGACTTTTACTGTAGGTCATATCTCACCATAATATTTCTGCATGAAAAACACCAAGTCTGCATACATTTTTCTGTTTTAGGGAATTTAAGTTTTATTATGTCCTCGAGTTTGTTACAAAACATTCACATGACCAGCGATGGGTAAACGCGTTACTGTAATCCGATTACTTTTTTCAAGTAACGAGTAATGTAAGGGATTACCACTGCAAAAACGGTAATTAGATTACCGTTACTTTCCCTTAGGAACGCTGCGTTACTGCGTTACTAAAACCGTGAGTTTTTTGCGAGAATGTCTCATGACAGTGACGTAAGCGAGTGCGACGTTCGTGACAACAGCTGTGTGCAGATCAACAATGGATAATATATCGAGTGCGGAGAGAGTATGAGCGTGCAGCGTTTAAAGCGTGGAAGTACTGACCTTACTTTGAGTTTGATTCCATAAAAAGTGACAAAAACATGAGTGTCCGTTGTGCGTGGGAAGAAAACTTCTTTTTACAGCGAAAAAACCCCTAAACTTCCAAGCAAGCGCCGAATGCGCTACGACTGTAATGGGAACTTTATAGAGAAACTCGCGGAGTCTTCAACTGACCGCTGCAGCACACTTGCACCAGGGCAAACCTCCGCCTACCCCAGTCCTGCTTTACAGGTGAAAATAGAGCAACTAGTCTTTGACTTTATTTATTTTCTGCTGTGTTTTACTCGCATCTATTTGAAAGAGTGAGTGTAAACACAAAAAATATTTTATTTTATGTGCTGGAATGTGCAGAAAATAGGTTTGAATGTTAAACAAATTTCTTCCAGTCAGAGAATGTTGCATATAATTTAATTTTTGCTTGATGCATAAAGTTAAAAGATTAAAACTAATAAAACAAGTTTTAAAAAGAGACTTTTCCATTTGATTACATTTTGTATGATGGATTATGCAGAAAAAGTAGAACTGGGCTGAAAGATCTATCGCTTTATCACCTGTTCAGGTTGTAAATTGTGTTTTTAAAAAGTAACTAACTAAGTAATTAATTACTTTTGAAAATAAGTAATCAGTAAAGTAACAGGATTACTTTTTTCAAGTAACTTGACCAACACTGCACATGACAAAAGCTAAACTTTTAAATTTGCTGTAGAGATACATAACAACACTAGTGATTTTAATCGTAACCTGCTGGTGTAATCGATGAATCGGGGGTTTGATTTTCATTTGTATGTGACAATTAGTAACCAGTAAAAACATTTAAAAGTGATGTGTCTCAAGTCAGCTGAGAAGCTCTGACTTTGTGGTAGAGCACAGGAAGCCCACAGTTATCCACAGCACTTTAGATGAAATGGTAAATGGCCTGTATTTGTATAGCGCTTTTTTAGTCCCTGAGGACCCTAAAGCACTTTACATATCCAGTCACCCACTGGTGATGGGAAGCTACATTGTAGCCACAGCCACCTAAGGACACAACGACCGAGACTGTCCAAGCCGGGGATCGAACCGGCAACCTTCCGATTACAAGGCAAACGCCCAACTCTTGAGCCACAGTCGCCCCACGAAAGATGAAAGCTCAGTAGGAATGTTATGACCTCACCATAAAATCACCTGCCAGAAAAGCTTTAAAAAAACTGGTTACATTTAGTCTGAGAACAAAAGAGGCGAATTCAAGTCCTGCAGTCTCATCACCAAACAACCATCATGACAGCACTTTTCTTTTTTTGGAAGCCTTACTGGTGAAGTGGACATGACTCTGTCTGGACTGAAGCTTCCTTAGACTTTCTCCTACACTCTGCCATGAACTGAAAATAACTCGTTTGTGTTTACATAACTGTATATAACATGTCTATAGGCAACAGTTAGTTCTTGCAACTGCTAAGTGAAAGGATACTGCCCACTGTAAACTGGACAGACTTGGATCAGGGCGTTCTGTTTGGTTCATCACAAAATATAAATTGTGAAGTACTGATACATAGATGTAAGCCTCTCAGTCTTCCAGTGGCATGTGTTAATGCTGTTAAAGTTTAAGCTGCAAATGATGTCAAGAACAGAACAGCTGAAATTCAAGAGAAATGCTGCCTTGCTTGTATGGTTATTAAATGTGGATAAATTAGGGGAAAGAAGGCCATTCTGTCCTTGAACATGGGAGCTGCGTGAAAGCTTTCCTACCATCTGGCCACGCTTTGAGAAGCTGCTGACCATAAGAACCAAAACATGTTGCAAAAATGTGCATTCAGGTGTAGGCACTCAATGAAACTGAAGCTTTACTATGATTATTACCAAGTGAAGTGACTGACAAATACTTGGCAGGCATCTTTTTGATAATTGCCAGAGTATTTTTATGTTTTCATCGATCAGTTTTCCTACGCCAGCTATCACAGGATGAAAGCTGTGGTGCACTACGAGGGAACCTTCACTCTGCATAATTTATAGTTTCTTTTCCTTATTTTGAGAATTAGATGAATGATCATCAAGCTGTGTCTCTGAAATGTCTTAAGTGAAAATTCAACCATTCTTCTGAATAATATCCAGATTAGATCAAATGAGTCC
Source organism: Oreochromis niloticus (assembly GCF_001858045.2). Lineage (NCBI taxonomy): Eukaryota > Metazoa > Chordata > Actinopteri > Cichliformes > Cichlidae > Oreochromis > Oreochromis niloticus. The sequence continues at coordinate 33,816,952 of NC_031984.2, forward strand.
AGACTGGAGAGAATAATTATTTCAAGCAGCCACGAGAGTAAAATCTGGGACAGGTGCACTTTTAGTTTTGAGTGTTCTGTCAGGCTGCTGTTAGTGGATCACTGATACTTCGGGAGGTGAACTCTTGTGTCATGTTCAAACGTCCTCAATGTAAAGTGGACCCGGCGGCGCGCGTGCTCTTGCGGTTTCCCGCTCCCGGCGGCGGAGGGCGCACGCGGCCACCACTTGGCCCCCCGGTAAAACAGCACCAGTGGCCGTGGATGACCTTATTTGGTGTGGAACCCCTAATTGTAACACCGGGGAGTCCGCTGCTGCGGTCCACGCGCGCAAAAACCAGCAAATAAAGTTTACACGCAGGAACAGCGTGGGGCTGACCGTGGACCACCGGGGCTTTACCGTCAGCAGCCAAGCCCTGAGCGCACTCAGTGAACCTCCCTCAAAGTTTAACAGGAAAACCCATCCACCGCACCCGCGGCAGAAGCAGCGGACACTCCCGGCTGAACACAGAAAACTTGAGCACACACGCCACGCAGGAAGCCTCACAGTGTGAAAGGAGCCTCCTCACATCGGAAACGCACTCACCTGTGTGCTGGAGCCTGTGATCTTCAGTCGTCCGTGTGTGCGTTCTCTCTGTCCGCTCCGTCTGCGCGCAGATGTTGCTGTGGTCACAGAGGGTGTGTTTATGTGTGTGTGTGCGCACCGAAGTCCCGGAGCTCCCTCCCCACGCTCAGTCCCGGTGGGGGGAAATGGGTGTATTGGTACTGGTGGCGCAAAAGAAAAGAAAGAGATAGTCCCTCCGCTCTTTTTCTCTTTTCTACCTCCACCTCTCGATCCCCCTCTCTCTCTCTGCCTGCACCGTGAGAGCCTTAATTGGTAAACGGGTAAAGCATCAGAGGTGCTGGGGGTGTTACTCTCTCTCTCTCTCTCTCTCTCTCGGCTGTGTCTGCCTTTTTTACTTGGTGACGTCACGACCGCGCCTGGATTTTATAGGTATGATGTCACCGGTCTGTGCTCTGCTCTGATCTCATCCATTTTTATTGTACCCTGGTGTGAGTGTGTGTATGTGTGCGTGTGTGTGAGTGTGTGTAAAGCTCCTCATCTGTCTTGCATGGTATTTCTGTGAGTGGTCATATGTCTTTCAGCCCCTGCTCTCTTTCCTTTTATCTGTTATTGTTAAGGGAGACTGAGGGAGCTGAGTTTCTGTGTCAGGTCCTGCTCTGAGTCAACATGGGGAGGTGTATGTGTGAGCGCGCACACACACACACACACACACACACACACACACACACACACACACTGTGTTTCAGTGCTCTCCAGCTGAGCATTGGCTCAGGAAACAAGAATGTGTCTCTGCTGTGCCCTCTACTCACAGTTCATCAGTCTGGAGGGAGGATGGACGGAAGGGGAGGAGGAGGTAGAGACTGTTTAGGGAGGTGAAAGTGAGAGTGGAGTCAAGAACGGAGAGACTGTATTCTGTAGGCAACATTAGGAATAGCTTTTAATAGTTCTCGTTAGTGCATTAGAATATGTTCTCCATCCATACATCAAGTCCATTTTCTTCCACCTATGTAATTCAGGTTCAGAGCCTGTCACAGCTGTCACAAGGGAAAAGGATATCTTCATGTATTAGAAGAAATGTAATCTGCATAATGGTGGTATTTTCTCTATATTGTCTTCCTAGAAATGGAGTGTGAGAGAGGACAGGACCTAGAGGAGAGGAGGGAGCCAAAGGAGGGAGGTTACAGAGCTTTACAGAAAAGCTCAATCTGTGCTTTAAGGTCACAAAGGCCCATCTGTGTGTGTGTGTGTGTGTGTGTGTGTGTGTGTGTTTACCGCTACAGATGAGCCTGTGGGTGGTGAAGTAACTGCATACACATGATGTCACTGATCGACTGCAAACATATGGCTCTGATTAATACATACTGGTTCACACACGCGCACATACACACTTGCAGACATGCGCATATAAGTGAGCGAAAGACAGATGAAGCAAAAAACAAAGGTTTCGTTTTAGGGAGAAAAATCTGTGTCTGTATATAAAACATGGATGTAGCCACTGTGACATCATTGACTGAGGTTTCATTCGAAGCCTTGAGGTGAATGTTTTCACTGTCAAGATCTTTGTGTTCTGAAACTGTAAATAGTGTATGATGACAAGGCACACTAAAGACACGCTTTATATTGTAAGGTAAAAACTCTACAATAATACAGAGAAAACAAAGAAAACCCAACAATCATATGACCCCCTATGAGCAAGCACTTTGGCGACAGTGGGAAGGAAAAACTCCCTTTTAACAGGAAAAAACCTCCGACAGAACCAGGCTCAGGGAGGGGCGGGGCCATCTGCCAAGATTGGAAGGATGTTACTATGTGTTGTCACACACTTGGAAGGAGAGACATAGATGAATAATAACTAGTATGCCTGCCATTCTACTTTTAAATACTCTATTACTGTCTAGTACAGTCTGAGTGCAAACTGCTCTAATAGGGTGATATGGTACTACAAGGTCATTAAGATAAGATGGGGCCTGATTATTTAAGACCTTGTATGTGAGGAGCAGGATTTTGACTTATGGATTTAACACTTCAGTATTCAGTAAAACGATGAGTAGCAGAGGGTTTGACCTTTGACCTGGGGGTCGGTGCCAAGTCTGCATGTGACAGAATGCTAGCTACTGCTAAGACTAATGTCTAAAAATATGCGCATTTTCATCTGAATCCTATTTTTATTTGTTTACAGACAGATTCTGAGTTAATTCATTTACTACATCAGCCTTTCTTGGTTTGTTGCCTCAGGGCAACATTGTGCAGTTAGGCCACTGTCTTTAGGCAATAATGGTTAAGAGAAATTTTATGGGAGGAAAGAATTTGATTGGACGGTTAGGGTCATAAGGTCAGCCCTTTGGTGAGGTCAGTGAACTGGATGAGAGTGACAGCGAGCAGCAGAGGATCCCAGAATCAGGTCTGAGGAACAGTTGGGAGATGAGGGGTCAATTATACAGTCAGAGAAAACATGATGTGAACCCCAGCTGAGTTCGTAAGTTTGCCCGCTATCAAAGAAATGATCAGTCTATAACTTCAGGGGTAGGTTTACTTGAACAGTGAGAGAAAAATGAATTTATAACTTTTTAGAAAGTTATAAATTCAACCTGTGCACTGTATCAGGCTTCAGTTATTTTATTTTTGATGGATGGCAACCAGAAAGCTAAAATTGAGGCTTCTGGCTATGAAATCCAAAATTAGTGAGTGACATCATCTTTTATAAATAGTTCATGGTTGATTTAGATACGATGGACCATTACTGTGTTGTGAAATCAATTCATCGTCATCTTTGTTATCTGTTTGCAGCTACAGAAATAAATGACTCATAACTGGAAAAACAGATCTCAAGAAAGACAACACTGATCCGATCTTCTTCACAGGGTGATAGAGGTCTGAGTAAATCAGTGAAGAGTGAAAGCTGATATGAAAGTATGTGATAAAATTGTGGAAAACTCACAACGTCACTGAGGAATGAACGAGCTCTAATGCCACACAAAGGGCTGCTCTCTTATAGAGAATGACAACTGGGCACCAGACTGTTAAAGAAAAGAAAGTTTTTCCAGTTGGACTGTCTCTGTCACACTGTGGGCTCAGCAGCTGTACTTAAACACTGTGACTTGTCCTCCTGTAAACGGAGCAGGGCTGGCCTGACTGCTCCTTTTAAAGGAGGACAAGTCACAGTGTTTAAGTACAGCTGCAACTAAACAGACCAAAAATGTCACAGGCAAAGAGAAAGAGATTCCCAGTGGGCTGGGACTGCTGATGAGAAAAGACATCGAAAGGTCAAAGATAATGTGTTCGAGAGAAAACAGCGAAGAATCAGGAACGAACAAGGACAAAGATTCTCTCTTTAAAAACTAAACACACACACACACACACACACACACACACACACACACACACACACACACATATGCGCGCACACACACACACACACACACACACACACACACACACATGCGCACACACACACACACACACACACATATGGGCACACACACACACACACATATGCACACACACACACACACATATGCACACACACACACACACACACACACACACACACACACACACACATGCACACACACACACACACACACACACACACACACACACACACACACACACACACACACAGGGCTCGTAGAGCTTGACAAACTGTCCACATGTAGTCCTGCACACAGACCCTCAGCCTGACCTCTTAGACCCATAAAAAGCGCATTAAAAGCCACTTGCAGGTTAGTAAACAAATGCGCCTCTTTACTTGCATCCCTTGTTCTCTCATCCAGCTCCCCCACTTTCCATCTGAGTCGAACTTAAAGGATCTTACACATAAAAGTGGCTCCCATATTACAGTTTTTTTCTGATTGCTTAAGCACATTTTTTGTAACTATTGGCTATTTTTGCAAAACTCTACACACAAATAAGAAAACCTGTCACCCAATTATCAAAACATTGTAGTTCTCTTGCAAAAGCGAACACAGCTAGATTAACTCTTCACACCTTCGTAAAAATGGTGTTTTCCTATCAAACAGTACACACAAGCCATCATCTACTAAGCACACAATGCGCCAACTGCACACTGATGGTATGAATACAAAACACATCTGGCTTTTGCTTTCTCTGTGCACAGATGTCAATTTGAGGTCACACTTTTGTCATAGTGTCATGTAAACATACAAGGATTCAAACTTCAAGTATTGGTGTTTATTCACACTCATCAAAACCAAGACAAAGTCACAACACAAAATAGGAATTTCACAAAAAAAAGGAAAAAAAAGACAATCAGCCTACATCATGTTGTCTTTCTGGGTCCGGCCACAAAATTTCGTCCACGTCGCATGCGATATCCTCCAGTCCAAGGCGCCGGGGAAAATATCTCCTTGAATGCCGTATCCAGGCCTGACATGATGCCTGGTCAATGTCTCCACATGCCTCCTCCACTGCCTGTAAAAGGGCTACCTGTTGATGAGGATGATGGTCGTACACTTTCCAGCACCAGGCAGAGAAGAACTCCTCGATGGGATTTAAGAATGGAGAGTATGGGGGGAGGATGAGTACAGTGAAGGATGGGTGGTCTGTAAACCAGTTGCGGACCAAAGCAGCCCTATGGAAACCAACATTGTCCCATATGATGACATATCGGGTCTGCTCTGGTCTCTGAACAGTGAGCATGTCATGCAAGGTGTCCAGGAATGCAATAATGTGTGCAGTGTTGTATGGGCCTATGGTTGCATGATGGTGAACAACACCATTTTGGCTTATAGCTGCACACATGGTTATGTTACCACCACGTTGTCCTGGGACATTGATGATGGCACGGTGTCCAATAATGTTCCTGCCACGTCTCCTGGTTTTACTGAGGTTAAAACCGGCCTCATCCACAAAAAGTAGCTCATGTCCCATTGCATCTGCTTCTAGTTCCATCACTCTCTGGACAAGACAAAACAAATGCAACACATCAGGCCCATGCACAGCACTACAGTATGCACTTCCACATTCAGAACCAATGACACTAGCTTACCTGCACATAGTCATATCGCAGTTGCTTTACACGTTCTGTGTTTCTCTCGAAAGGAACTCTGTAAATTTGCTTCATTCTTATTCTGTGGCGCACAAGTACACGACTCAGTGCAGAAATGCTTGCACTGTGTATATTTTGAAAGATGGTGTCATTATCAATTATGCGCTGCTGTATTTCACGCAGTCTTATTGCATTATTGGCAATCACCATGTTCACTATATGGGTCTCTTGCTCTGGAGTGAACATTCTGCCTCTGCCCCCAACATCTGGACGTCTAGCAATTCTGTAAAGTAATAATTTCAGTATTTTTGCATGTATGGTACTGTTGTGTTTCTCATTAGAGTATGGCCGTGCTACAAAGTACTTACCGATTCTCATTTCGAAATGTCCTAATGATGCCTGCCACAGTGTAGCGGCTCAGTTTAGGCTGAACGCATTGGCCAGCTTCCCTCAGGGTCATCCCATGGTTGATGACATGATCCACTATTGTAGCTCTGATGTCATCAGTTATTCTGTTCCTTACTCTTCTTACCCTTCCTCTTTCCCCTCCTCGTCCTCTTCTTGCTCCTCCACGTCCTCTTCCTCCAACTTCTTCACCTCCACGTCCTCTCCCTCGGCCTCCTCTGATTCTCACTCTTCTCACTCTTGCTGCTCCTTCCATTGTACTCCACATAGACAGCTTACCTGTGGCCTGTTTATAGTGCTTAGGCTGATTGCAAAGTGGACTAATTATCTAAAACAGTTTTCACATGTGAAAGTGTGCCAGACAGTTGGCAAAATAGTGTTAATGATAGCCATACATGTGTATAGTTTTGCTAGGAGTTTGTTGGAAATTTGGTAATTGAGTGTAAAGCAGTGAGTTGTGTTTAAAGTTCTGCAAAAAGAGTGCTGTGCAGTGGATTGTGCCTACAGTTTTGCAAAGTGTGTGTTACAAAATGGCAAACTGAGTGCAAAGCAGTGTTTGTGCTTTTAGTTTTGCAAACTCAGTGAGTGGTTTTGCTATAAGTATTAATAGTTTTAGAAATTGTGCTATAAGAATCACAGTTAGGGTTTAAGCATTCAGAAAAAACTGTAAAGCCTATATTTAGGTACCAAGTGGAATTTAGGACCAGCTGAGGCAGAAAAATGTGTTAAAGAGAAACCAAACAAATGGTTTTATTAAGGTGGTAGTACATTTGAATCACTGTCTATTTGCTAACAGTTTTTAACATTTGCACACAGCTGGATTAGCAGCTGCACAAAGAGGATAAATTGGGCTGTAGAGCCCTGTGATGGTCAAAGCCTCAAACACATTCTGCTTTGGTTTTTCTCTGTGCCAGCTGCAGTCTGTCAGTGTCTTGGGCCACACTGTATTCTTTAAAATTGAATTGAACTGAATAAACAATGATTGTCCACAGTGAGGCTGCACATGCTTTATTAACTGAGCACAGCTTTTCAAGACTCAGCTGGTAGGGGTGAAGGCCTGTCCTGGGAGAAAAAATATTGTCAGGCAATCTGTGGAAGACTTGTGTTCACAAGTTCAATTTAATTTTATTTACATAGAGCCACATCATAAAAACAGTCCCCTTTGCAAGGTAAAGACGCTGCAATAATACAGAGAAGACAGAGGGAACCATAAGAGTCATATAGTCTCCTATCAGCAAGTGCTTTGGCGACAGCGGGAAGGAAAACCTCCCTTTTAACAGGAAGAAACCTTCTGCAAAACCAGGCTGAGGGAGGGGGGAGGGGAGGGAGACAAGACAAAGACGCGAGAGCCAGGGAGGATTAAATGCATCACATATTGTATACACATGTTAATGAGTGCAACAGCTGACTTTGTTAATGTGTTTTATCCTAAAAGAGAAAGATGACGAGTTTGAAGAAGAGTCCTGTATGTTGTGAAGCATGGTGTGACATAAGAGGATGTTAGGGATAGGTTGAAATGGAGGCCAATTATTAGGTGTGGTGGCCCTCAAAGGGAGAAGCAAAAAGAAGAAGAAGATCATTAAAATATGGAACCTTTATAAAAGATGCATTTGTGCTGAAAGCAGGTTCAGTCTTTATGTTAGCAGCCAAGCAGAATGGGGAGCTTTGTGATGCTTCACATAAATGATTTCTAAAGTCCTGCCTACATATGAAGCTGACAGATGTTAGCTTTAATACCAATAAATCCTAATAGGAGCTTCACTTGCTTGCCTAGTCTTTTGATACTGTCTGGTTGCCATATTGCTGCTAGTCTCTTCCTCTGTCCCCACACAGCCTGAAGACCAGTACAGGTCCCTCAAACCAGAATGAAGTTGGCCCAGTTCATTAAGTGCAACAGCTTCATAATAAAACCCTTTTTCTTTCTTTGCCACGGATATTCAGGTGAAAATATTCCAGGTACGAAAGGCCCTGTTAATGAAATATGTGAAGCTACCTGTAGCCTGATTGTTGAGGATGGCTTGTGGAGTGAATGGGTATGAAATTCCTATGAAAGAGTCATTTAAGCCAGCTGTGCCAGCTGCTGTAGATGAGCCTGGATAGACAGAATGGATCATTTCTAAATGTTTGTTATGGTTATAGAGCCGTGTAGCTACACAGTAACACTGGAGATGTATAATGAGTCAAATTAATGATAGTGTAGAACATGGTTTAACATTAGTGGACTTCACCACACGTTCCTCATCAGATCATCAACAGACTCAAACAAAACAATGCAAACTGCTCACAACGGAACAATTAAAGATCCCAGCAAGCGTCAGCGTGAACCAGCGCTCACTGTCACTACAGCACGAAGCAGCAGTTAAACCCTCCTGCACCTGCACGTGCACTCTGTTAACACATGTGGTGTCAGGACTTAGCTCAGGCACTGTAAACAACACTGACTTAGAACATTACAACTTCAGGAATAATGAAGCGTTTGCACGAGGGTGTGTCTGTGTGTGTGTCTGTGTGTGTCTGTGCATGTGTGTGCACACACACACACAGTTCTGTTATGTCTAATAATCAGTCAGTCAGAGCCAACATGCTGGCTTACACTGACACATAGACAAAGCCATATTGTAGCACTGTAGTAAGTATTATAAGTATTGTAAGTATTAGTGTCTTATTTCTCTGGTCATTCAGTTCAAAACAGCAGGCAAACACTGAGGCTCTGCTGAAGATGATTAAGATCCAGGTTTCCTTCTGTTCCAGCGTCAGCTGATCCTGTGTGTCACACAACAGGGTGGCAGTTACTTTTCCACATAGGCCACACAGGTTTGGACCATCATTAAAAATGCCATTCTGTATTTACTGAGGTCATCTTTGTCTAATATTCAAATGTGAGACGTATCTGAGACATATGTCTAGTGACTATCCAACAATCAGGAAGATGGTAAATAGTTTTCATGGCACTGGTTGTTATTTATATTAGTATCACTGTAGAGTGAAGCACAATATGGGAACAGAACAGCTGAGCCTCAGGGGTGACCCCGTCACAAACTCTCGTTTGAGCTGAGAGATTAACTGTTGAAATGTTGGTGTCCAGAGGCAGAGGTGCACCCCATAATCATGATGTATATGAAGCAGGGATCACTTCCTGTTTCACAAAGGGTGAATTCATGCTGAAGTGATCTGATAATGTAACATTCATGTGGTTTTTACGTCTGTGAGTTTTCATAATATCTTTGAAAGAAGTGGTCAAGGCGATAACTGACTGCAGATGAATGAATGTGGACCACAGTCTGACAAAAACACAAAGCTGGACTTTTAAAGAAGAAAATCTCTTATGAAATATTCCTGAAGGCTGCTTAAAGAAATCATAGAGTGTTCAGGATGTCTTGAAACGTACATTTGGTCACAACAAATATTGGCTCAGTTTTTGCCTCATATGTTGATTTTTTTAAATGTTTGCAAACGTTTCGATGCACATGCATGTTTCCCATTTTCCTAGCAAAACACAAGGAAGGGAAGGGTGGCACGAGGCTTTTACACAGCACTGTGTCACACGAGGAGCACACAGTGTGTTAAACAAAGCTCAACATGTTGAATATGTCACATTCCTCACAGTAGCTCCTTTGGCTTTTAGAGCAGCTTTTCATACTCTGTATATTCAATGATGTCATCATCTGGAGCGTTTCCACAGTTTCACATATGCTACAACTTGTCAGTCACTGTTCCCTCATCTGTGCTGGGGTTAAGTGACTGTGGATCCAGGTGTTCTTCTTCTGCTTCTTACATAATTAATCGACTTTATGTTTCACAAAGTTCAAATGGGACATTTAATTTGATTTGTTATGTTTATACTTCCATACTGAGGCTGGTTATTTTGAGTCTTCACACTGTGAGGCTGGACTGTGTCGTGAGAACGTGGGTGGGTTACTGTGAAAAGGTTAACTGTACACTTCACCCTGACTGGTGGCTGCAGTGGAGAGGAAGAACTTAAACAGTATTCAGCCTGTGAGCATCAGAAAGTTGCACAGTTTGAACATATGCAACGATTATTCTTTTCATAAAATGGTCTGTCGACCCAGTTTCAGGCCAAGTTCTGGCACACTGAAATCTGCGACAATGTTTAAACATAAATATCCCAAAACTATTGGAGATAAAAGCCGACAGTTTTCTCCTATTACCATCAAAATGAACTGGGATCTGTAATTTGGGACAGATATTTCAAAAGTCAGAGTACTGGCTGCTTAAAATCTGAAAAGTCCCATATTTTCTGTGTGGACACACAAATGAAAAATGTCACACTGCACAGGACAACTCGGGACAATTTCTGAGAGACATATAGTTATATTGCATAAAAATACTTTACAAATATTTTTACATGAAACATGTTACAAATATTAAGAACATTCTATTTTCATTCATTGTTCATGCTGGATTGAAGAAACATCACAAAAACAAAAACTATCAATAAGCTGTTCTTGAGGCTGCGTGCCACAGAAAACACAAACAGCCATCCCTGCATTGTAGAAATACAGTGACACTGGTCCTGTTTAAAGTCTACAGTTCCATGTCTGACGTTCACTGAAAGGCTTTGGCCTCCTCAGAATAAATGCAGTCGTTTCAGGTTGGTTCTCAGAGTAAATCACTCTGGCCTTAAACCTCTTGGTGTGTTTCTGAGTGGTGAACTCAGCCGTGTAAACTACAACAGTGTAACATGGGTCGAGTTTGGACATGACGACAGCTGGAACACGGACATTTGAACTGCTTTCCACCCTCGAGCTCTCGCTCGGCCTCTTTTCACTCCCTTTCTGGCCATATTAAGAAAATCCCTCAGATTGGAGGAGAGAGCAGCGCTGACAAACTGAGAGAGAAAGTGAGAGAACTCTGGACTTATTCCCAGATCTTCAGTTCCTGTTGGGTAATGACTGGATGGGGCTCAGGGAGGATGAGTGTGTGTCTGTGTGTGTGTGTCATGTAATCAGGACACGCACAAGTGAGTTACAGTAAAAGTAGCAAAGCTGTCCATGGAGTCTATGTCCTCAGAGGCGTGCATCTGTGTGTGTGTGTGTGTGTGTGTGTGTGTGCATATCTGTGTATTCCAGGTGGATACAGTGTCATCTATGCACATTTATACTCTTTAAATGGAGGCGTGGCTTAGCTGAATGAATTAGAATACAAGACTATTACTAGTAGCTAAAACACACACACACAGACACACACACACACACACACATGCACGCCTCTGAGGACATAGACTCCATGGACAGCTTTGCTACTTTTACTGTAACTCACTTGTGCAAATTGTGCGTGTCCTGATTACATGACACACACACACAGACACACGCACACACAGTGCGATCACAAATTGTCACAGAGGTACAAACTACAAAGTGAGATCTGGCAGCAGGGTGGTCTCCTGACTGTCTTGTGAAGTTGTGTGTGTGTGTTTGGCTCTACAGAGCACCTTAATCCTGCCACGCAGCTTTAATACACGCTGGGGACATTTAACAAGATGCCACACACACACACGTTCTCCGTCGACACAGCCTTTTAAGGTAAGCTCTCCCTTCCTCTCTCCCCCGTCTGTTAGCCTCCTCTGTCTCATTTAGCCTGCCTGTTTTTTTTAAACCCCCAGCTTCACACAGCCCTCCCCATTGTGTTTCTACCCTCCTTCTTTTTTTCCATGTTTCTGGCTGTCGGCCCGAGCACACAGCACTGCTGGATTCCCTGAGGACCAGCGTGCCTCTCTTGGGTCTTCTACTCTCAAACTCATCTAAACAGAGAGATTCTGGTGAGCGGCGGCGACCAGGCCAGTGAGGAAAGGAGCAAAGCAAACAAACTGAGGTCTGCAACGATGCAGAGAGATGTACTCTGGATAGCACTGCATTCAGCCAGGGTGCAGACAGTGCTGTTTTTGTTCCAAAGGGGAAACAGTATAGACCAGGGGTCGGCAACCCGCGGCTCTTTAGTCCTTATATTGCGGCTCCGCGTGGTTTGGGCAAATAAATTAGAAGTATTTAGCTGAAGTGTATTTTATTTATGTTAGTTCTTTTTAACTTGTAGTTCTAAATTGGAAGATTATTGTGACATTGAAATATAAAAATAAAATTATATTCTATTATTTTTTCATCGCTCAAAATAAGCGTCACACTCGCGGAAGCCGGTGTACCCGCCGAAACGCCGTGCATTTATCGAGACTTTCAGCCCCAGGTAGGCCAATTATGGATCTTCGGATCCACATTATGTCAGCAGCTGTTCTCCACCGTGAACTATGTTAAAGACAAACACCGTGCGTAAACTGACTTCGTATATCCCCGATTTGCGGACTCTGTGCGCAGAGGTTCAGGAGCAGAAGTCCCATTGTAAACAAATCACGGCAGACCCGACGATGTTTGCATGAACATGCTTTTCAGCATCTCTTTATTGAGCACTTTTCACACACGGTTGCTGTACGCATACA